>NC_133361.1:90739206-90840507 GCF_049309525.1 Garra rufa
ATATATATATATATATATATATATATATATATATATATTTATATATTAGTATTATTATTATTTATTTTTTTTTACTATTATTTTGTTACAAAATTGCATTTTGCTAAATTTGAAAAGACCATGAGTGTGACCTTTTTTTTACACCAACATAAAATCATGCTATCATTCCAACTTTTTTTTATTTTTTATTTGTAGATCTAGAAAGTGTTGATAGTTTAACAAAGTCTTATGCCTATTGGACAAAGAGAACTTTTTTTTTTTTTTTTTTTTTTTTTTAGCAAAAGCCATTTGGGTAAAAAAAATAAAAAATACCCTGAAGACCGCATAAGGGTTAAATAGTAAAAGAAGAGGGCTAATTATAATTTTAAGAGGTCTTACATTTGGAGACAGAAAGACAAGAATCGTGATCGGGCTGGATAAAACTTTTAAGAGGCAATGATGTCATTGAATAAATATGCACGCTGCATGTTTAAAGTCAAAACGCGGCACTGATGTCTTTATATGAATGTATCTGAAGGAAACCGATTGTCCTCAGAAACGTGTCGTCAGCATTTTCATTTCATGCTGATAAAACAGCGATAATGCTGCGTTGTGTACAGCCGATACTAATATTTAAGCGCTCCTAAAGTGTGACAGAATTCATTTGCACGTCTAAATTTTTAGCTGTTTTTAGTCAATTATTGCAAATATCGACCAATGTTTTTATGCAGCAAACATATAGAGCTGTAAATGTGAAAGAAGTTAATGTGCTTTCTAAACAATCTAAACAATTAAGACAGAGAATAAATAAATATAATACATTATATACTTGATTAATCCCTTTTAATGGTATAAAGGCTGAAATGCCTTTGTATAAATTTTTTTTGGTCATTTTATGTCTTAATATTTCCGTACATCGTCCAACTACACTCATACTGTTTATTTTACTTGTGCAACTCTTTACAAGGGTCATACATTGCCTTAAATTCATATTTAAAAATTCTGCAGATACACTGTAAATAGTGAAATGAAAATCATTCCTTGATATTTGTTGATATTTGTGTATTGAAGTTAAAATAATTTTCGGGCTACCAAAATATAATATTTTGATTGTGCAACTAATGTTGTTCAGTGACTTTGTTGCTTTATTTATGTTTTGTTTTTTTGTCAAGCAATGAATTTTATGTCAAATAAAGTTGGCCATAGAAATGAATAGTAACTATAGACCAGAGATCTATTCAAACTTTTTTGAACTTAGAGTTTTAAAATAAAATCAGTTGTTCACTGTATGTGTTTGCCTGTTGTTTTTGCAATTATTCTCAGAAAGAAATATTTATCAGCCTATATATCGGCTATCGGCCTCCAAATATAAAAGGGCTATCGTTATCGGCCAAAATTTCCATATCGGTGCATCCCTAGTAATTTTAACAAGTAACTTTGCCTTTTGTTGGTTCCCTTGGTTGTGTATGTTGCATAAGTTAGTTTGATCGTTATTTGTCAATTGTTATATCCAGCATTTCAAAGGGGGATTTAAGTTGTAGCCTAAAGTGGAGGTTGTATAGGGAAGTGTGATTGCAGAGAACCGATTGGTGTATGGCACATAGTTAACGAGATATTCTGCACTTTATTAATAAGGCACTTTATTCTTCTAAGGGCCAAATGAGTAGACATGTCAATGACTGGTCAACATAGGCCCAAATTTACAGGCAGTGAAATCTGTCACGTACTTATATAATTACAGTGTAAAGTTGCACTTTGTTATTGTCTGGTTGCTTCCTCTTTTTATTTTTCAAGGCCCAAATTGAACCACTTGGAAATCACAAGATCTTGTGCCACAAGATATCATATCATTGCAATATAGTACTCTACATTAAAAGGGAATAAAAAAAGTTAATCAAAGTCGTCGTAAGACAAGAATGAGTATTGTTTTGGTTTTAGGACATCTTTGATGAAAGGTTTTGATCCACTTTAAATGCTGACTACTTTAGATCCTTATAAGTATAGTTTACAGTAAAAAATGTTGAAGATTAGCAGACAGATTGTCAATTCATTATATGTGTAAAATGGTATTTTCAAGCGATATTATGTTTGATTATGAAATATTTACTCACCACTTTAGCAAGACGTTTGTCTGCTCTTCTGCAAAATGCTAATTAGCAGCACAAAAAGTCACCAGGTGTTGTCACTAGATGTCACAAAAAAAGTAAATCAATCAAGCAAGGCCGTTCTTTTATAATGCGTAAGACTCCTGTCTTTTGATCCTTGTCTTATCTAATAAATCTGCTTCTCCCTCTGACCCATGACCTATAATAATTCATTTGGAATGAATGATGTAAGAGTATGTGTACTCTGTAAAAAGAGTACTGTTTGAAAAAATTAAACTATTAGCGATGAACAGACAAGCAAAGTGATATAGAATGTGAACCATCACAGTGCTGTTATACTAAATATCACCACTCAGGACAGAAACAATGACATGAGTAAAATCAACTCCACATTGTGTAAATGATTCCTCATGGAAGATGGCACTCTCCCAGTCTATGTCAACATCCACATCCTAGGGATTAAGCATTTAATCATTACAGAAATCGAATTACATTTGCACACTATCTGTATCATCATAAATGAGAGAAATGAAAATCATTCCTACCTCTACATTATCAGGCTTGTGAATGTTGTTATGTAGAAGTCCCACCTCCTACACTTGCTGGGGGCTCATATTTCCCTCAGGAGATATCCAGCAGGCCATCTTCTTCAAGACTCTGCAGGACATCTTAATATGTGCATACTGCTGTCCACACATCACGCCAGAGCAGGGTCCCCAAACTTTTTTCTGAGAGGGCCAAATATTTTTTCTTTTCTTTAATGGGGGGCCAGTCTGTTTATTAAAGAAAGACAGATGGGCCAGACTGACTACTAGTAGTAGTAGTATTTTATTATGATTTTACTTTTAATTATTTATTTATTCTACCTTTTAATGCTAGAATAGTTTATTTTGTTAGGCACCACACTGACAACTGATAATTTATTTTCAAAAGATATACAGCTGAATCTCAATAAATAAGAATGTCATGAAAAAGTTCATTTATTTCAGTAATTCAACTCAAATTGTGAAACTTGTGTATTAAATAAATTTAATGCACACAGACTGAAGTAGTTTAAGTCTTTGGTTCTTTTAATTGTGATGATTTGGCTCACATTTAACCAAAAATCCACCAATTCACAACAAATCTCAACAAATTAGAATATGGTGACATGTCAATCACCTAATAAACTCAAAACACCCACAAAGGTTTCCTGAGCCTTCAAAATGGTCTCTCAGTTTGGTTCATTAGGCTACACAAAAGAGGATGGATACCCGAGCTGAGCCCGACGGAACCTGACGGGCCGGGTCGGGCTGGGTTCGGACAGATATTTAGAAAGGATGCTCGGGTTCGGGTTGGGCTCGGTCACATCAGCGCGATAGTGCGCCTGTGTTATAACGGCGCTTTTTGGCCCGTGTGCACTGATGCTCTCATTTGTTGTTGACATTGGCGAACGCTTTTCCTACAGTTGCTTAATAAAAGCGGGCATTCCACACAAAAAAAAGTGCATGTGTCATTAGTATGAGAAAAAAAAGAGATTTTAACTGTGTCGGGCTGGGGTCGGGTTCAAGTACTGCTCTGTCGGACGCGGGCCGGGCTCAGACAGAAAAATGCGGCCCGATCCGCACTCTACTACACAATCATGGGGAAGACTGCTGATCTGACAGTTGTCCAGAAGACAATCATTGACACCCTTCACAAGGAGGGCAAGCCACAAACATTCATTGCCAAAGAAGCTGGCTGTTCACAGAGTGCTGTATCCAAGCATGTTCACAGAAAGTTGAGTGGAAGGAAAAAGTGTGGAAGAAAAAGATGAACAACCAACCGAGAGAACACCAGCCTTGAGAGGCTTGTCTAGCAAAATCGATTCAAGAATCCACTGTTTTTTGAATCACATGTCAAAGTCTGCCTTCATCATTTTCAGCGCTTCCACAGACTTTTCAACTGGAAATGGGGCCACTGGTTTCTCAGCTGAAAAACTTTGGGTAACTGGGAGATGAGTGAAGTCTTGCTTTCGCACCTGTCCCACAAGCAGTGCTAGTTTCACCTTAAATGCTATTGAGTCATTTTGTCATCGCTCTGAATTTTCTAGCTGCCTCGCGCATCACCTGTTCAATTGCGATGACACAGTTTGTTAAATGTACCAATCTGTAGGTGAATTTAACAAATAATTAGGCTATATGATAATGACTGAGGGAAATTGTAGTTTGAAAGCCAACCTTTATAATCAAACACCGATATGATAAAAGTAAAACATATATTTACAACTTCTAATTTTAATTTTTCATCTTCAAAATATGTCTCTGGCATTGTTCAGAGGGCCGGTCCAAATGTGGGGGTGGGCCACATTCGGCCCGCGGGCCTTAGTTTGGGGACCCCTGCTATAAACCATTACTGTTCATTTGATTGGAGAGAATACAGCTCCGCTCCTCTTTTGTCAATGACTGTGTCACACCCTACACCAAACACAACACACTACACCACACCCAGCATTTAGGACGCTAAAGGGGCCTCCTGCATCCACCAACCAGCCAAAGAATTTGGCGGCCCTAGAATTTATTTCTGGTCCCTAGTGCTTCCTCGTAAGTGGGAAGAAAACTTTTACTAGAGTGAGTGTTTAGGAGAGAAATCTGAGGCTTAAATCTGCACAAGAGTCATTCAGAAGCTTCAATTGAAGATCAAAGATTTCAAACATTCTTTTTTATGCTAATGACTCTGTCATTGTGACATCATTCTGTGTATTTCAATCTGGCAGTGTGTTCTTCATGAGCAGTACTAATTTGTCTCGGACACCACAAATTGAACTCATTACTATTAATAAAATTGCTCCAATACTAGAACACACTGATGTCAAGATACTGTGCTGGGAGGAACGACGGAGACATAGATCAAAGGAACAGTTTATTATAGTCCAAAGACACAGGGTAACCCACACAAGGAAATAGGAAAGACAGACGTATTGGAAAATAGAGACCCAACAGAGACAGAATGCACAGACTTTGATTTTAATATATGGGGTAACTGGGGAACACGGGTGCACAGAATGACTAACTGGACTAAAGGAAAGGAACGCAACCAAAAAAGGGCACACAGAAACAAAAACAGGTCCATATCCCTGGCATATCATCCCCCTTCTGGAAGGTGCATCCTTGCACTGATGGAACAACAGGAGGAGAACGGACATCCAGGAGGAAAATGATTAACAGAGTCCAAGGTGGAGATGACAGAGGGAGGAGCCTTCCTCTGTATGTCCTCGTGTCTCCTTCCCTTTCTCAGGGAACAAGGGTTGTAGTTGTAGCCCGAAACGGTGATGTTAAAAATGCTAACAATGTCCTTTAAAGGGATAGTTCACCCAAAAATTAAAATTTGATGTTTATCTGCTTACCCCCAATGCATCCAAGATGTAGGTTACTTTGTTTCCTCAGAAAAACACAAACGAATATTTTTAACGAAAACCGGTGCAGTCTGCCAGCCTTATCGTGGAAGTGGATGGGCACCAGACCTTTAAAAGTAAACAAAAACATGCACAGACAAATCCAAATTACACCCTGCGACTCATGATGATACATTGATGTCTTAAGTCACGAAACGATCGGTTTTTGTGAGAAACTGAACAGTATTTGTATCATTTTTTACCTTTGATACACAGCCACGTCCATCTGTCCTGAGCACGAGTTTGGCATCAGTCACGTCACATGTGCACGCGCTTCTGGCGTAGAATACGCAAACGCCGTAAGCGATCTGTTGCATGTATACGACACTCATTGTTTACACAGAGCACAGAGATTGTGGATATAGCGGCTATTCAAAATGGTTATTACTTGCGCGTATCCTGATTGTTTAAACCGATTTAAAGCTAAAAGATTACATTAGTTTGCACAAACTCATCCGGGACTTTTCACTGATTTCCCCCTACGACGTTTGCGTATTCTACGCTAGAGCGCGTGCTCATGTGACGTGACTGATGCCAAACTCGTGCACATTACAGATGGACGTGGCTGTGTATCAAAGGTAAAAAATTATATAAATACTGTTCAGTTTCTCACAAAATCTGTTCGTTTCGTGTCTTAAGAGATCAATGTATCATCATGAGTCGCAGGGTGTAATTTGGATTTGTCTGTGCATGTTTTTGTTTACTTTTAAAGGTTTGGTGCCCATTCACGTCCATGATAAGGCTGGCAGACTGCACCGGTTTTCATTTAAAATCTTCGTTTGTGTTTTTCTGAGGAAACAAAGCAACCTACATCTTGGATGCATTGGGGGTAAGCAGATAAACATCACATTTTCATTTTTGGGTGAACTATCCCTTTAAACTCTCCTGGCTGGCTCGCGCTATGCTTTTGGGGCAGCGGTGGCCTAATGGTTAGAGAGTCGGACTTGTAACCCAAAGTTTGCAGGCTCGAGTATCAGGTCCAGCAGGGATTGTAGGTGGGGGGAGTGAATCACAAGCGCTCTCTCCACCCTCAATACCACGACTGAGGTGAGTCCCTTGAGCAAAGCACCGATCCCCCAACTGCTCCTCGGGCGCTGCAGCAATGGCTGCCCACTGCTCCGGGTGTGTGTTCACGGTGTGTGTGTGTGTGTGCACTTGGATGGGTTAAATGCAGAGCACAAATTCCTAGTATGAGTCACCATACTTGGCCTCACGTCACCTCCTTTCCTTTCCTTATTGTGCTTCAACCAAAAAACTGCACCTTCTGTGAGATCTTTCAATTCATGATACAAATGTGAAGTTCTTACATTGTAGACATAGCAAACACATCCATATTATTCCTTGCTCTATTATGCATTACCGTGTCAACTAGCTATATTGTGTTGGACTGAGCTTAAAGTGTACTATGGACAAAACATAATGCTTCAAAATTTGAATTAGAACGTTCCATTCTATACATTTTGTTTGAAACTCTTTCTACACTAAGGGGATCTGTTGGGTTTCTCTCTATTATGAATCTTCATGTGCCTGTCAAGGCTTCCTTTTTGACTGAAACAGTTTCCACACTGAGAGCATGTGTAAGGCTTCTCTCCAGTATGAACTCTCATGTGCTTGTTAAGGGTTCCTTTTTGATTAAAACTCTTTCCACACAGTTTGCATGAGTAAGGCTTCTCTCCAGTATGAACTCTCATGTGAAGGTTAAGGGTTCCTTTTTTATTGAAACTCTTTCCACACAGTTTGCATGAGTGAGGCTTCTCTCCAGTATGAACTCTCATGTGTCTGTTAAGGCTTCCTTTTTCATTGAAACTCTTTCCACACCACTGGCAGGTAAAAGGGCTCTCCATGGTGTGAATTTTCTGGTGGACTTTAAGATGTCCACTTTGAGCGAAACTCTTTCCACATTGAGAGCAGGTGTAAGGCTTCACTCCAGTGTGGACCCTCATGTGAATGTTAAGGCTTCCTTTTAGAGTGAAACTCTTTCCACACTGTTGGCAGGTAAAAGGGTTCTCCATGGTGTGAAATTTCTGGTGGACTTCAAGGTTTCCTCTTTGATTGAAACTCTTTCCACACTGTTTGCATGTGTAAGGCTTCTCTCCAGTGTGAATCATCATGTGTCTGTTAAGGTGTCCTTTTAGAATGAAACTCTTTCCACACTGTTGGCAAGTGTACAGCTTCTTTCCAGTGTGAATAATCATATGTGTTTTAAGGCTTCCTTTTTGAGTGAAATTGTTTCCACACTGAACGCAAGAAAAATAACTCCTAGTTCCTGTAGTTTGAGCTCTTTTTTGTTTAGAAGTCATTTCAGACTGTAAGGAACAAAAAAACTGATCTTTCTCTTCAGTTTCATTCAGTACTTCTCTCTCCTCTTTCAGCGCTGTTAGGTCTAAGGTGGAAAAAAAGGAATAAAAGTTAACCCCAGTTTAGTGGCACAAAACAATTAACATCAAAACATGTAGATTTGTAAAGCATGTATGCTAGATCCTATACCAGGGTGTCCAAACCTGATCCTTCTCAGCCGGTACCCTACAGAGATTAGGCTGGCCGTTATACAATTAATAATAAAAAAAAAAAATTAGGAAATTTAATGACAGAGTTTAGGATTTACATATATCTATAATCTATACACAGACTGATCTCAATGTTTCTGTACCATTTTTGTCTCCTAGGGAATAAAATGCAACAAATTTAGAGAGAGACGAGGAAAAAAAAAAAAGAAAAATTCATCACACAATTCTTTCTGAGGTTTTATTAAGGGGGCAATTATGTTAGCCAATCAAAAAACGGGCTGTTACACTGACCTGTTAAGCCAATGTCAAAATTTATTCATCTAATTTAAATCACTTTTAAAAACAACAAGTGTTTACTAAAGAGCTGTACAAGCATACTTAATTTAAAACAAAAACACATACAGTAGTGTGGAAAAGTGTTGGCTTCCTGATTTTATTTTATTATTATTTATTTTTTTCATCAAGATGAGTTCTGGCAAAAATGAGACAAGCCTTTATGTTCTTTTTGCTCAGCAGCGTTTTTTGTCTTGGAACTTTCTTGCCATGCAGGCCATTTTTGCCCAGTCTCTTTCAAGCATGAAATAATGAACAGGAAGCCAATGGAGAGGTGCCAGAATTGGTGTAATATGTTCTCATTTATGTGTTCCTGTCAACATAAGAGCAGCAGCATTCTGTACCAACTGCAAATGTATGAGAGAAGCCTGGTTAATACCTAAACATATGTATAACTCTTTCAAAGTCACTAAAAGATAGAAGAAGAGCTTGACATTAAGACTTGATATGCGCTTGTCCTTTAGACAGCTAAATCAATCATCCATTTGAAGAAAAAAAGTAAAAAGTTATATGTAATAAAAAATAAAAAATTAATTTGTTGTTCAAGTAATTTATTTACAAGCAATATTCTCATTACAATTTCATTAGCTCTAACATAAATAAGCATGTGGTATCTGTGGTATTTATCACATTAAATTGATGGATGTAATTTTGTATCCAGATTAATTTAGATGTAGCTTTAGTCAGCATGCAGTAGCTAAATGTCATTACTTACATTTCAAGGTTGTTGCAAATGACTTTAACATAAATAATTTTCTTAGATACTTTTGCATAATTAGCCTAAGTGCTAGAAATCAATGGTTTTAATATTAGAAGCAGATATTGGGTTTAATGTTACAGAAAAATATATAATTTTTTTAGGCTAATTCCATATTATTGTTACCATTCTCGGTTGTCATTCACTCGTTTGTGTTTGTTGTTGTCGTTTGTAGTCCGCGTGCCACTGAATCGAATCACTGAATCATTTCACAAATGATTTGATTCAAATGATCCGGATTCTGAGTCTCTGGCTGCATCCGAAATCGCATACTTCCATACTATTTAGTAGGCAAAAAGCAGTAGGCGAAGAAAAAGTATGCATGAAATCTCAAACACCACAAAAGAATAGGCGAGATTTACCAGGATGAAGCACTATTTCTCGCGAGATTCAGGCGTACGTATACCTAAGTATCGTTCCAATATGCCTACTTACCTACTATATAGTAGGCGAAATGGGTACGTGAGAAGAGTAACCACAAAAGAATAAGCAAGAGATCCCCGGATGCCCACTGCGTCCCGCCCAGATTTCGAAGCGCCGATCTTTTCTACTTTTCTATCCCAGAAGCCCACGGGAGATCAATAGCTACGTCATCATCGAACGTGATGGAGAACAGCAACGAGGGTGTTTTCAAAAGTGAGTAACCTTACGCTGTTCCTTGTGTCACAATCGCGTAGAACAAACTGTTAAATCGTTTCAGGTGTAACAGTATAGTATATTTGTGACTGTTCTGTAAAAACATGTTTTATATGTATAGCAAACAGGGGAGATCCAGTAAACACACGTATATCTCCAAAGTGAATGTACATAAACCACATACATCTTAAAGATGATTGTTAAATGTCTATTTAATATGTGATAGAAAATGTTCGAAAACAACTGCAGAAGAGCACGTAATAGACATCTGAGTGTTGTGTGCTGTTACAGTAGAATTCACTGTTGTCAACACTGTTTACTTTATATGAATGGAATGTAAATAAATGCATGTACATAGTAACTGAACATAACTGATCTTTTTTATTAGTATAAATAGAGGCACATTTGTGTTGTCACACACTGTAAAAAACAACCTATAGAATCTACTCAATAAAATGGGGTAAACTGATGTAACAATTTGCACTCAGTTTGTTTGGGTAGATTCTATCCTATATATCTGAGTAAAGAATACCTGAATTTAAGAATCTACTCAATAAAATGGGGTAAACTGATGTAACAATTTGCACTGTTTGTTTGGGTAGATTCTATCCTATATATCTGAGTAAAGAATACCTGAATTGATTAGCTAAGACAAACAAAAAAAGTAGGTAAAGTCTACACAGCAAAAAGCCCAGTATTAAATGAACTCTCCCAATAGTTTGAGTCCATACTCAAGAGTATTAAAATGAACACTGAAGCAGTGTTAGAGTTATTGAGGTAATTAAGTTATTCATTGAGTGGTGATTGACCATTATTAAAGACCTGTGTGATGTTAAAAAGCAGAATCACCAAAAGGAGAAAATCTAATTTTGTAAGTCACCATTATAGTGGTCAGTGTTAGCATTAATTTAGCTCTTTACCAATAACTTCTTAACATTATGTTTTGTTTGGGTGTTATAATTGAGTTATAACGGTCAGACAATCCAGAAGAAGTTAGATTATATGGTGTTGAACATGCTTTGACAAAGTCATAATGTAGTGACCTGAATAACTGAGTTATATTTTATGTATTAATTACACTGGATTAATCAGACAGGTGTTATAGAAGCTTATTTTAACAAAAAGGTATACACATTTTTTTAGATATAGACACACAGACATCACCAATCAGCATGAGAATCACAACCATGGTGACCATCAAAAATGTATGTTGTAGCCAATCAAAACTCATCCGTGTCTCCCATCATGCATTGCGGCATGAATAAATTATGAGCTGATGATTTCCCTGATGTTTAGAGTTGATCTGTTTCTGAATATGCTGTTTGTCACCATTGTTGAGATTCATATGCTGATTCCTGATGTCTGTGTGTGCCTAAAAGGGCAACTCTTAGAAGTTTTTGATCAGAGGAGCTTGTAAAAAGGCCAATCAAAAAAATAAAATAAAAAAGGCTTTATTATTTTTAGCTGCTGTGTAATCCCAAAGCAGTTATAATAAATAAAGGATATAGAACTAAAAGACTACACTCTAAACGTTTTCAGTGGCTCAAATTAAGCTTATTTTAAAGCAGAATTATCACCACTGCATGAGTTTTGCTCTTTAGCTTGTCTGGCTAGTTTAACTAAACAGCTAAACAAAACTTAATGCTAAAAAGCTACAGGTCAAGAGCCCAACTAATGCTAACACAGACCACTATAATGGTGACATAAAAATTGTGGTGTCTTCAATCATTTTCAATCACCACTCAATGAATCACTTAATTACCTGATTAGCTTTGACACTGCTTCAGTGTTGATTTTAACACTCTGAGTATGGACTCAAATAAACTCCCGGGAGAGTTCATTTAATACTGCGCTTTTTGCTGTGTAGACTTTACCTACTTTTTTTTGTTTTTCTTAGCTGATAAATTCAGGTATTCTTTACTCAGATATATAGGATAGAATCTACCCAAACAAACTGTGTAAATTGTTTCCTGAGTTTACCCCATTTTATTGAGTAGATTCTTAAATTCAGGTATTCTTTACTCAGATATATAGGATAGAATCTACCCAAACAAACTGAGTGCAAATTGTTACATCAGTTTACCCCATTTTATTGAGTAGATTCTATAGGTTGTTTTTTACAGTGCATGAATCACAGAGGTGACTTGAAGCTTTTCTGGATGTTACAGGGACAGGACGTGATGGACAGCAGAGACAGGTGAAGGTGGACACGCTGGTCAGCTGCTTCATCAGAATAAAGCTGCAGAATTGGCACAGCTGTTGATGGCAGTTTTTATTTACAGGCTGTGAACACATGATTGTCAGAACAATTACTTTGAATAAAGCTTTGTTTTATGTGTCTTTGACTTGTATTTATTTAACATCAAGGTTACTTTTATTTATTCTTTTACAAATTTATTCGTGTTTCTTGTTGTCAGTTAATAAAATATAGCATTAATTCATTACTTGACTGAGAATTGAGATGTATTCAAATTGACTGCATAGTCATGAATATGTCATGCATATGGCGTATTAAAAAAGTGCATGTTCATTTTACTAAATAATTAATTAGTGGTTAGCATTTATCAGTATTATTGTTCATAAGAGTTGGTGTTGTCTAGCAATGCATTCCGAGGTCATCTTTAATTTCTAAGTAATACTTAATTTTTTCGAGTGTAAAATCAAAAGTCTTCTCCAAAGACGTGATCTTCCAGCAGCTGATTGACGTCTCCTTTGAGCAGATATTACAAAGATTGCAAACAAGGAGGGCAACGTACTAGGTAGGGTTGTCGTGATGCCATTGGATGTTTTGTGCACCCGTCGCCTTTATTTTATTTTATTATCACTGCAGAACTTATAAGTACATACAACCGCAGGAAAAGATAGTAGGCTGTTTTATCAGTAAAAACTCATAATGACAGAAAAAACTGTAAAGGGTTTGCGTACATGTGATTCTCTACACGTAAAAAAAAGATGAAATATCTTTAAATTATCGTAATATTCATTTAATCATAATGCATTAAGATTGCATGTGTTGTTTTTTGTTATTTATAATCCTCGATGAAACAAGAGAAATCCCACAATAAAAAGAGGAAAACAAAGGAGATTTCAAGCCAGTTTTGCGTGTGGTAAACAATTTTGCACATAAATAAATTAAAAACATATTCAAGTGGTTACGATTTTAGGTTTTCGTAATAAAAAAATAACATCTTTAAGGATTAAACTGGGTTATAGCCTAAAAACGTACTACAATCATAAATGTATCTCTTCTGGAAGACCACTAAATGAGAAATTTGATCAACATCATAATATATATAAACAGATAATATATACAAATAGATGAATTAAACCTGTCGCTCATATCTTTTAAACTGTTGCTCTTGTTTCAACGTCGTAGATCACATGATAACGCCATCATGGCGGATCGCATTCATACTCAACGAGATTTGGCTGTAGAGTAGGTACCCTTAGAGCTTGTTAAGTACCTACTAATTGAAATTAAGTACCTACTCATTAAGTATGCGATTTCGGATGCAGCCTCTCACTTCTTATCATCACTTGATTGATTCATGATATAGAGAGAGAAATGAGATGCACATTCTCTGTTACTAACGTCTTAGGCCGTGTTCAAACTTGGCGTCTTTTTTCACAAGAAAAAGTTGACTAGGGCGTTTTTTTAGTAAAAAAAAAAGCTGGCAGCGTTCTGTTACAAAAAGCAGCCGAGTGCGTCTTTAGTTGCTATAACAACAGCTGCAACAGTAGCGTAGTGCTGTGTGGTGAAGGAATGTCGAGAAAGAGCCTCTTTGTGATGTATATTATGATAGAGTTGTTTACTCATATCATACAACTTCCTTGTGCTTCGAAACTAGTACGATAAGTTTATTTACCGCAACTTCTCCAGTTTTTTTTTCTTGTTGTTTTTGTTGTTATGGAAACGATAGGTCCCGCTACTCGCTTGTCATTGGTCAGCTGTCAAAAAAGCGCTTGACGTAGGGCGTTTTCTTCAAAAAAGTTCAACTTTTTTTAACTTAAAAAGACGCTCTGAGCTGCAGAAAAAGACGCCGGCGGTGGCGTTTAAAAAAGCGCTCAGGGCTTTTTTGAAAAGACGGTTTACTCCATAGGATTAGAATGTAAACCAGACGCTGGCAGTTTGGAAAAGGACGCCAAGTGTGAACACGGCCTTAAGTAGGCTTACACTAAATAAAGCATTACAACGATATATTTAATAGTTATGATTTATTTAACATAGTAAAAACGCTTTAATTGATGCAACAATATCCATTGGTTTAAAAACTTTAAAAGCACAAACCTTTCTTCACGTGAATCACAACAGACGAGGAGCGCGCGCAGCTTTATGACGTCACGTCACCAGAGCAAAATAAAAGTCCCATTGGTGCACTGCTCTCTAAAATCACAAACACATCTTAGAAATGTTGATTATAGAATAGAATTTCGTACTCATGTGATGATGCTTTTCTAAAGTTATTAACATCGTGAATGTATTAATAATATTCTCCTTTTTTAATGTACATTTATAACACTTTGTTTTATGTTGATATACCAATTAGTTCACATAAAACTAGTTAATGCTGCTGTGTAACTGTTACAAAGGTTTCAGTGGTAATGTTCTTTTATGTAAGCAATTTTGTTTTAAATACATTTTTTGTAGTGTAAAGGAATATGGTGCATTGATTATTACCTTTTCATTTTCGTTAATTGGCCAAAAATATGCCAACACATTCAGTTCCCTCCATATCTTCTTTTATTAACAGTGAAACGTTTGGGTAATAAATACAAGACACAATAAACTGTTTATTAGAAACTTTAACTAGAAGTACATCTATCAGAAAAAAATGCCATGTTGTATTAGTTTTATGATTTTAGTGAAGTTAAATGTTTAAAGAACAAAATAGCTTTAATACACCTGCAGGAAAAGGATCAGGAGACTTGTTTGAGCTGGTCCTGTGTGTCGCTGCGGTCATCCAGACTGACTAAAACACTCAATCACTGGAGTTTTATTCAGGTTTCAGGAGGCTGTTCTTACAGATGAAGACAAAGCTCTCAGATCACAAGCTTAAACACAGTATTCAAGGGATGTGATCAGTTCTATACTGTACTCTAACTATAGCACTCATGATCACAGAGATCAGGGAAAGACATTCACACACAACTCAAGTGTTCATTAGCATTAACAAGCACAACAGTTAAAGAGGCAGAAACATCGAGAGCACCACAGATTTGTATTCACACACACCTGAAGCAAAAGAGATTCATTTACAAATGAACATTTACCCTTTTGCTGAATTTCCTAGGCAATAATTTAATTTCAACCAATATAATTTTGTCTTTAACAGTAATGATTGTCACACCTATGGACTGTCCTTGTGTTTGTTTTTGTTTCCATGAGCTCCTTGTCCTTGTTTTTCCTGATGTTCTCTAATGCCCATATTTGGTTTTCCTGTTCCTGTTTCCATTGATTTCAGGAGTGTCTTGTCTTTCCTTTCGTTTAGTTGAGTATTTAAGAGTGATCTGTTTGTGGTTTTCTCCTCTGATGTCTTACGTCCTTCAAGTGAATGTCTTTTAAGTTTTAAGTTCACTCCTGAATTTCCTCATCTCCTCGTTTACCGCTCCGTAGAGTTGTGAAATATGACAATGATAATGAAATGATAATAAATAGTAAATATCCAATCATAAATTTGGAAAAGAGGATTTTGAGTGCCTTACCAAATTGCTTAATGTACCTGTGTTAAAAAGTAAATATTTATTTTTTGAAAGTACAAATAGTGATTATATAAACTTAATTCTTCAAGATTCTTTACACATAAAGGCAAATGTATACGCCTTTATTTATACCCAAACTTAGTCAACTGTGAGTAGTACTTCATTACTATTTATGAAAAATATGAATTGCACATGTATTTGCACATGTTTATTAAATCTTGATATTCTACATTATTTGGATTTTCATGATTTCCAAGTTACAAGTTGTGTAAAATCATTAGAGTCAGGAGTGAAGGGTCAGTAAAGCAGACTCAGTGCTATGAATGGACTTAAAACCTGACTGAAATTTTCCAGAAGTACTTAGAAAATACCAAACACAAACTGTTCTAGTACCTTAGGTTAAAGAATTTTAAAATAAATATATTTAGCTTTAGGAGTGTGTGAACATGAATGTGAAATCATGGTAAGTGTCATCTTTTGTCTTTATTGGCTGTTGATGTTTCTGCCTCATTTCTTTAATTGGTGTCTTTGTTTCTGATCAATATCTGAGTTAAATATAAATGCAGAGGCTGAAGGTGAGACTTTCCCTGATCTCTGTGATAATGAGTCTATAGTTCTGCTGATTGGATTAGAGTCGCTGAAAATCTGGGCAAATTCCTGTAACTGCTTACATCCTTTGCATATTTTATCTTCTAATGACGATCCTGAAATCTGTCTAAAACTCCAGTGATTGAGTGTTTAGTAAGTCTGGATGACTGCAGCATCACACAGTAACATCTTGTCTCCTGATCTTCTCTTCTGAGTTTACTACAGGTCTGACTGGATGTTGCAGGTATTTTGGTTTCAAAACTTTTAACTTCACTAAAATCATAACTCTAATATAACATGAATGCACTTCTAGAGAGCAGGTATTGTATCTTGTATTTATTAACTGAACTGTTCACTGTTAAAAGGGAAGATGAGTAACAGCTGAATATGTCGATATGGTTTTTGCCAATTAAAGATGCAGAAAAGGTCATAATCAAATTTAATAAAGGAATGGCAGAGAGGATGGCAAAAGGAAATCAAGGGTAGACACATTTTTGTTCAATCTAAAGTTAGAAACAATTGTTTTTGTACTTGTCCATCCTGTAGGGACTCAGTTTAACTAGATTGAGGTTGGGGCATTGTGGGATAAATACTTTTTTGTATATTGTATGTAGTATTTCAGCGAGAATCAGACAATTTAGGAGACTCGATCAGAAGTTAAAACACTTTTACATCTACACACTCAAATTCCACAAGAGGCCTCCGTCATAAATCTGACGTTTCATAGCCTGACGCCAGAACGCCAGCCTGAAGCAGACCTAACTAACCAAGAACTTGCAAAATTAACACAAAGACACTTCTTCATAATCAAATCCTTCGAATAAGGAGATTGTCAAATTTGGAGCAAGTAACCAAGATTAATGGTCAAAGAGATGCACATTTTGAACATCACATGATTAAAGTCATTAGCGATATGGTTGGTTTTCCCCCACACACAGGACACAACGGAAATTCCTTCCCTAAACTTTTGACCTCCCAGCTTAGAGAACAGACCCTCACAGAAGGGCACAGAAAACTGTCTATTGATGTACATATGCACCCAAAATTATGCTTAAAGGACTCATGAGCAACTCATCATTTCTCTGCATAATTTCCTATTCATATATGTAACCCATACATTTGTCTATTATGTTTTAATCACTCATTGTGTATGTCCCTTTTGATAACTCTTGAATAGTTTAATGGTTTATATTGATGTTTGATATGTCTGAGTTGGAAATCGCATTCTCAAAATGTTCCTGTAATTCAATTCTTTGCGAAATGTATTATAGTCTTGTTATAGAAATCATGTCCAAATTTATCTCTGCAAAGAGCGGGAATTTGGGATCACGGGACTAATAAGATAACATTGTGATTTGTGGTTTGGAAGGTGGAACCAGCAGCCCACCGGAGTTCAGCCAATGTTCTAATTGGTCAAGACATCATTTTGGGAGGTGTCCAAAAGCTGAGTTTAAATACCAAGGACACCCTCAAATCTCGCTCTTATCTCTTGCAACTTTTCTTACTCCTTACAACGCTCTTCACGTGCTTCGCGCCGCCGCGTCTCGACGCCGCCTGGCCTGCATGCCAGCCTCCTCATCTAAAGGAAACATGAGGAGATCATTCCACTTCTGTTTTTTTCTTTAATCCTTTTTATTTCTTTCCGTTGAGAGTTTCGTTTCTAGTTAAGTTTGTGCAAGCCGCGACCGACCTAAACGTCTCCGCTGACCTCAACTTCAACAGCACGCAACTCTCATATCCAGCCAACGCCCAAGAAGACATCACATTGACCGAACCCCAACCAATCAGCAACCTCGGGAAAACCCTTTCTGGAACGAGCGACGAAAGGAATTCCCTTCACAGACAAAGGCAACGCAAGTAACTTCCAGGTTCTAACTGAACTGGTGCATTTGATAAAGTTTAATAACCTCTTTGAGAGACTCAATACGAGGGTTAATTAAGTGATTGATGGTTGTTCAGGTCTAAGCAATTGCACATTGCTATAACTTGGGATTTCATATGTTCATTCCTTTAAACTCATTCTTTCCTCACTTTCTCTTTCTGCAACCTGTGTGAATGCGTGTGTTTATGTTAGATTAGTTTGTATGTGTTAGGTTTATCCAATAAATTCATATTTTTATTAAGTATCTTGTGTTTCGTGCTTACAAGTTATTGCCTTAAACTGCTGATTTTGCTACTGTGCTTATATATAGTGTTTTCACTATATTCTGGATAGTAATATCCATTGCAGAGTTTCTGTTAGACGACTTGTGAATGAATCGCGCGTCGACTCTGAAACAGCCGTAAAACAGCGATTCTGTTCAAATTCCCTATTGAATCATATTCGATTCCCTTTGAGCTAAATTATAAATTATTATGTAATTAATCCCTATTACAATCTTACATAACGATGAAATTAACGTGAGAATGTGCGTTGATCCACGCCAACTCCATGTCTGGCGTACGTGTATTTTTTGTGCGTGTGTTTGTTTTATTTCCCTTGGCGACTCCTAGAGGCAATTATTTTAAATTGCACACTACAAAGTATCGCACCAACACATGTGGAAAACATTGTTATTAATTTATAATTGATAAAATGGGTTAATTGAGACAATTACCAATTATGTGATTTAGAACAGTGGTTCTCAATCCTGGTCCTGGGGGACCCCTGCTCTGCACATTTTGCATGTCTCCCTTATTTAACAAACCTGATTGAAATCATCAGCTCATTAGTTCAGTTTATGGATCTCTCTCCTAATGAGCTGATTATCTCAACAGGTGTGTTGAATAAGAGAGACATGCAAAATGTGCAGAGCAGGGGTCCCCCAGGACCAGGATTGAGAACCACTGATTTAGAACATATAAAAGCATTTGCAAATGTATACATCCCTTAGTCTATGGCAATGGCAGTGTTGGCCTTATTGGAGGACATTGTCAATGGCCAAATCCGAAGGGAACGCTTTTTTAGGGATCACAGTGATTTTCTGGCCCACGATGATGACTGGCTTATAAACTGCTTCAGATTTCCAAGAGCTATCCACTTGGAGCTCTTTGCTGAGTTGGGTCCAAATTTGGAGACAGCGAGGAGCCACGCATTACCCGTTCCCTTGCAGGTGCTGATAACGCTTGGTTTCCTGGCAAATTGTTCTTTCCAAAGGGAACTGGCAGATCGCTCGTGGTTAAGCCAGTCGTCTTTGAGCCGTGCAATGCCAGCTGTATGGGACGGGATCATCCGCATGTCTAGCAGGTATATAAGATTTCCATACCATGCAGTTGACCAGCCAAACAAAGCGCAATTTGCAGCAATCACCGGTTATCCTAATGTAAGCGTAAGCGATCGACTGCACGGACATTGCTATAAAGGCGCCATCTGAAGAACAATTTGGATACGTGAATCGGAAACAGCTAAGTTTTACATTATTTTATTTTATTGAGCGTAATTATTTAACTGCATATCAGGAGACCGCGGTTATCCATTAAAGATGTGGCTGTTAACCCCCCCCTCAACAACCCACAAACTGACCAAGAGCGCAGATACAATGATGCCCATTCTCGCACTTGTAGAGTGGGCGATTGGGCAGCTGAAATGCCGGTGGCACCAGAGCCGTGCACAGACCTTTTGAGGGGCATGTGCTGAAACTGAAAAAAAGGGCACCCCCCCAACCCCTCCACCACCAAAAAAAACACACAATAATATTCTTATTTTATATTTAATTAGTATTAATAACTTTTATACAGATAATATACATATATATTATATCTATAGGGTATGTAAATATCTTATATATATATATATATATATATATATATATATATATATATTATGTAAACTAATTCAAACAACACTGCGATCCACTGGGATGTCCCTCTCAATGGCTATATAGGCTATATAATATGATGAAATGTTAATAAATTACATCATGTAATTTACAAGCATCAGCAAATTCAGCAGATAACCATAAAATCAAAATAGAAATTTCTTATAAAATATTTTACCTAGCTGACAAGGATCACTCGGTTGCTTTGTGTCAAACTAAATCACATTATGTCAACATCACACCGTGTGGTGATGCATTATATGAACCTTTATAGACATAGGCCTACTATTGTTTATTTCATAAAGACAACGTTGCACTTATTCAAACAAGATATTTTACCGTTACAAGACAACGATGTTCATCTGCTTGCGCTCTATGACTCTGACTGATGCGCTGAAACGTAGGCTAAGTCGCCGATGTTCTCCACCCGCACCTTTACATCGGACCATTTCTTTTTTAATTCGTTCACAGTGCGATGTTCAAACCCCACTGCGTTAACCGCGTCAGCTAAACTCTCCCACTATTTTTTTTATTTTTTTTACAAACTTGCAAATAACAGTTTTTCTCCGGTCTAGCGGTGAGGAGCACCTTCAAATCACATTCTGTTAAGTTTCTCTTGCTTGCTTTTTCGTTTGGTTTTGCCAAAGTGGAGTCATTACCATATTAATACGGGGGAGGAGGCAGGGAGGGGTTTTGCGCTCGTGCATGTGCGCTCAATTTCACGTTAATTCAGATGTACAAAGAGATATGCGTGGAATTCCGCGTACGCAGTGTTTCATACATCTGATTTTTTTACTGCGTACGCACATTTACAGCTTTGTCCGTACGCTATGTTTTAGTATGAATTCAACGCAAGTCTTTGTACATGAGGCCCCAGGTTAAGACGATAATCAAATCAACACAGAAGGGCTATGGGAGAATGCAAAGTTAACAGAATGACAGGGGGAGACAATGGGAGAAACCAAATCAGAAACAGTGCAAAGACAGGGTAGACAAGGATACATGTAACATTACACCCCCCTCCCAGTTGGTCAACAATACTACCGGGGAGAGAGGTTGGGCGTCCTGGAGGCTGCTATGGGACAGGAACGTGGTAGTCTGAGAAAGCCTCGAGGGCGGATCAGGGAGCTATGGCGGATCTGGGAGTTCAGGAGGCCATGGCCGGGCAGCCATTTCATGAGGCCATGGCCGGGCAGCCATTTCAGAAGGCTATGGCAGATGGGGGAGTTCAGGAGGCCATGGCTGGACAGACAGTTCTGGAGGCCATGGCGGATCAGGGAGTTTAGGAGGCCATGACCGGGCAAAACAGTTCATGAGACCATGGCGGATCTGGGTTTTTTCTGGAGGCCATGGCCGGGCAAACGGTTCATGAGGCCATGGCAGATCGGGGAGTTCAGGAGGCCATGGCCGGGCAAACGGTTCATGAGACCATGGCAGATCTGGGAGTTCAGAAGGCCATGGCTGGACAGACAGTTATGGAGGCCATGGCGGATCAGGGAGTTCAGGAGGCCATGGCTGGACAGACAGTTCTGGAGGCCATGGCGGATCGGAGAGATCAGGAGGCCATGGCCGAATAGACAGTTCAGGAGGCCATGGTGGGTCAGCCTCCACGGCCTTGGCCTCAGCATTCGGCCCGGCCCCTACTGCTGTAAACCTATGCCCCCCTCCATTAAAAATTTCTTGGGGGAATTTAGTGGCTCAGAAGGGCCTTCTAGCAAAGCGGGCTCTGGAGGAGCGAACACTGGAGGGAGCTCGGGAGGTAGTTCTGGAGGGAGCTCGGGAGGTAGCCATCTTGTCCGTGTACTTTGTTGAGGCTGCCATCTTGGCCGGAAACTCAGGTGCGACCGCCATCTTGGGTGCAGACTTTGATGTGGTGGCCATCTTGTGAGCAGCTGGCGGTACTGGGGTGAGGTTGGCAAAGGAGCTTTGGATGATGTTGGGGTGTTCGGGGCGTGGCAGGCAGTCTGAGCTGTTGGTGCGGTAAGTGGAGGTTCTTGGCTTTGGGGGGGGGACTGACTATCATCCTCTATTTGTTCGATCTCGAAGTTAGAGCCGATTAAGTTAAGAATGATGTTGATCAATTCAATCAAAGGGAAATTGTGAACAGGGAGATCGCAACAAATTGAATATTTAGGCGTGAGGCGTCGGGCCAGTTCACCTGATGGTACAGCTCAATAAAATCCGCCACATACCGTTCCAACCTCTGACCGCCCTGCCACATTCTCCACAGCCGTTCCTCAGCAGTCATTGTTTCGGTGTCTTCTTCTGTGAGGGTTGCTGGTTGTGAAGTGCCAGATTGAAACTCGAGGAGTCCAGAATAAATCAAACAATGTACTTATTAACTCCAAAAGCTGGATTCAAAGGAACGCACAACCAAACATAATGTTAATATTAAGAAGACACAAAGAGACTGAGGGACTATGAATGTTTCATCTGAAGGTTGAGTGGGGAGTTTGTACTTTTTACTATTTTTTTTAGTTTGGTCTCTCTTACATTTGTTGCATTTGATCCCCTAGGAGATTGAGATCAGTCTGTATCTAGGTTTCCTTAACAATTAGATTGAATAAATTGTATAGCAGCCAGCTTAAACTCTATAGGAGACCAGGCGACAATGATCAGGTTTGGACGCCATGATATGAGATCTAGCATTCATGCATTACATAACTATGTTTTGGTGTTACCTGCTTTGTGGCATTAACTTTTATTTCCTTGTTTTCCCACCTTAGGCCCAACAGCACTGAAAGAGGAGAGGGAAGTACTGATTGGAACTGAAGAGAAAGATCAGTATGAGAATCTCCATGATTTCATAACTGGAGAAAAATCATTTTGTTCCTTACAGTCAGAAAATACTTCTACACAAAAAAGAGCTCCAAAGACAAAAACTATGGGTTTTTTCACTTGCTTTCAGTGTGGAAAGAGTTTCAGTGAACAAGGAGAATTTACAGTCCACAAGGAAACTCACACTGGAGAGAAGCCTTTTATCTGCCAACAGTGTGGAAAGAGTTTCAGTGCAAATAAAAAACTTAAATTCCATATGAGAATTCACACAAGAGGGAAGCCTTTCACCTGCCAACAGTGTGGAAAGAGTTTTGTTCAAAAAGGAAACCTTGAACTTCACATGAAAATTCACACTGGAGAAAAGCCTTTCATCTGCCAACAGTGTGGAAAGAGTTTCACTCGAAAGGGAACCCTTAAAAGGCACACGAGAGTTCACACAGGAGAGAAGCCTTTCACCTGCCAACAGTGTGGAAAGAGTTTCATTCAAAAAGGTAACCTTGAACTCCACATGAAAATTCACACTGGAGAGAAGCCTTTCATCTGCCAACAGTGTGGAAAGAGTTTCACTCGAAAGGGAGCACTTAACAGGCACATGACAGTTCACACAGGAGAGAAGCCTTTCATCTGCCAACAGTGTGGAAAGAGTTTCATTCAAAAAGGAAACCTTGAAGTACACATGATAATTCATACTGGAGAGAAGCCTTTCATCTGCCAACAGTGTGGAAAGAGTTTCACTGCAAATAAAAACCTTAAATTCCATATGAGAATTCACACAAGAGGGAAGCCTTTCACCTGCCAACAGTGTGGAAAGAGTTTCAGTCAAAAAGGAAACCTTGAACTTCACATGAAAATTCACACTGGAGAGAAGCCTTTCATCTGCCAACAGTGTGGAAAGAGGTTCAGTGAAAATAAAAACCTTAAATTCCATATGAGAATTCACACAAGAGGGAAGCCTTTCACCTGCCAACAGTGTGGAAAGAGTTTCAGTCAAAAAGGAAACCTTCAACTTCACATGAAAATTCACACTGGAGAGAAGCCTTTCATCTGCCAACAGTGTGGAAAGAGTTTCACTCGAAAGGGAACCCTTAAAAGGCACATGAGAGTTCATACAGGAGAGAAGTCTTTCAACTACCAATAGTTCGGAAAGAGTTTCATTCAAAAAGGAAACCTTGAATTTCACATGAAAATTCATACTGTAGAGAAGCCTTTCATCTGCCAACAGTGTGGAAAGAGTTTCAGTGAAAATAAAAACCTTAAATTCCATATGAGAATTCACACAAGAGAGAAGCCTTTCATCTGCCAACAGTGTGGAAAGAGTTTCAGTGAAAATAAAAACCTTAAATTCCATATGAGAATTCACACAAGAGGGAAGCCTTTCACCTGCCAACAGTGTGGAAAGAGTTTCAGTCAAAAAGGAAACCTTCAACTTCACATGAAAATTCACACTGGAGAGAAGCCTTTCATCTGCCAACAGTGTGGAAAGAGTTTCAGTGAAAATAAAAACCTTAAATTCCATATGAGAATTCACACAAGAGAGAAGCCTTTCATCTGCCAACAGTGTGGAAAGAGTTTCAGTGAAAATAAAAACCTTAAATTCCATATGAGAATTCACACAAGAGGGAAGCCTTTCACCTGCCAACAGTGTGGAAAGAGTTTCAGTCAAAAAGGAAACCTTCAACTTCACATGACAATTCACACTGGAGAGAAGCCTTTCATCTGCCAACAGTGTGGAAAGAGTTTCAGTGAAAATAAAAGCCTTAAATTCCACATGAGAATTCAGACAGGAGAGAAGCCTTTCACCTGCCAACAGTGTGGAAAGAACACGGAAAGGGTTTCACTCGAAAGGGAACCCTTAAAAGGCACATGAGAGTTCACACAGGAGAGAAGCCTTTCAACTACCAATAGTGTGGAAAGAGTTTCATTCAAAAAGGAAACCTTGAATTTCACATGAAAATTCACACTGGAGAGAAGCATTTCATCTGCCAAAAGTGTGGAAAGAGTTTCATGCATAATGGAAACCTTGAATTTCACATGAAAATTCACACTGGAGAGCAGCCTTTCATCTGCCAACAGTGAGGAAAGAGTTTCACTCGAAAGGGAAACCTAAGAAGGTTAAGATGTTAAGATGCCTTAAGATGCCTTAACATTCACATGAGAATTCACACTGGAGAGAAGCCTAACACGTGCAAACAGTGTGGAAAGAGTTTCAGTCAACGAGGAAGCTTTGACAAGCACATGAAGATCCACAATGGAGAGAAGGCTGACAGATCTCCTCAGAGTGGAAAGAGTTTTGATCAAAGTGGAAACTTTGACGTCCACCAGAAAATTCACATTATAGAGAGCCTTTTTACCTGCCAACAGTGAGGAAAGAGTTTCACTTTAAAAAGAAATCTCAACAGGCACATGGAAATTCACAATAGCGAGAAGGCTGCCAGATACCCTCAGTGTGGAAAGAGTTTCAACCAAAATGTATCAAATGGACTGTCCTTGATTCTGATTGGTTGAGACACATCTGAAGCTGTTGTAAATTGTAAATTACTCTACAAATGTCATTCTTTGTTGCCTATGTGCTGCTCGGAAAAAAATCCAGACCAATCAGACACACAGTTCACCAAATAATAAATTCTTCATTAGATTGACAAATGATCACAAACCCCCTTCACCCAATCCACAACACTGGCTGCCGTGATGTCTACAAATAGTCTTACTATGGCATCCAGGACTCCTCTGCCAGACCAGATAATCTTTACGACTCAAAATTATTTAAAAAAGAATTTTCCCCAACTAATACTCTAAAAAAAGGACACATACTGCCATAGGAACTGACATCTTTCATTAATTCTTCAAAACACTTTTCTGTGAACAAACACATATTCTCAGATCGTTGTGTAAGTTACTACTGTAAATTTATTTTGTCTTTTGTATTGTGCAATGTTTTTATGCATGTGTTATAATAGATCACTAAGTAATATAATCACACATATAACATGATTAGTCTGGTTGAATTAGTTGATGATCTAAAAGATGGTGTCATATCTTTTGATACCTATGCAACATTATTAATGTTTTAAGAATCTTTAGTAGTTTTTACATGAAATTCCAATCCCAGTACATATGCAAATACCATGCTTACAGACAAAGACCGTAAACTTTCTCTCCAAAAGCAAAAGTCACCATTGGCTCTCTCGCATCTCAATGATCAATTAACCTGGCCTCCCAATTACCTTTATATCCTAACTGCGACCCCCATAGGAGATAAAGGCTTCACACAGTGACTTGCCTCAATTCTCCAGGGTTTTCTCGGTTCTTTTAGTCCTGTGTCTCATCACCTTGCCATCTTCTGGTTGATATGTCCCAGAGTCGATGCTTCTGCACCTGGGAGGCCTTAAACTCCTAGGAAGATGAGGAAAATGAGCTAGAACTCTTCAGAACCCTAAGCCTGTGCCAGGCCCTGCAGCCTTGTCTTTTCATTCACATCACAGGATTTCAGCTGGGTCTCTCTCTCTCTCTCTCTCTCTTTTTTTTTTTTTTTGTGGCCAAGAAAATATCATTGCTTAGAGTTGCTGTGAAATTAACCTGAATTATCGCTGGGCGAACAGATTAGTCCATGGCGATATTTAATTCTGCTAAAGTAAAAACTGGCAGCTGATATAAATAATTGTAATCATAATTAGTCATAAATTAATTATTTATATACATTTCCCTCTTGAGCTAATTCACAACTGATTGTGAGGAACTACAGATAAAGTCAACAGTTTATATTTCCTTTTCAGAATCTGCAAAATATTCCCTTGTAAACAAAAAAAAAACAAAGGATTCTAATTAGAATTTCTATCATGTTTTGGAAACGTTCCTTGGATTCCATTAGGAATTGTCTTATAGGACAAGACATAAATGTCCTGTAGGATCATTTCTACATGATTTTAATGGGATTCAATTTGATCTTGAATCTTAAAAAAAAAAATGAAGAATACTACTTTTTCAATGTATCTACCACTAAGTAATAGTTTTTGCAGTTTACTTAAACTCACCTTGATGTACTTTGTTCAATTGCAAAACTTACATTAGTGCACAGCATTAGTGCAAACATTTCTAAGGAACTGATAAGATTGATAAAAAAATAAATACATTTAAAAGTATTTTAACTCTTTCCCTGGCAGCATTTTTTTTAAGTTGGCAGAAACTCCCAACATTTTCGACAGGACCGTATTTTAGAATCGCACAATATGTAGGATTTTATTTCATATTTGCTGGGTTTTTGAGAATTGTACACCCTGAAAGTGAGGTACCCACGCCACAGAAGTATCCTCTCATCAATGAATATTGATGCATTAGGCTGATACGGTTCACGGAATTTGGACAAGAGGTAATTTAAGACAGGACAGCCTGTCAGTGTCATTGGCTGGCCTTGCTGTATTATCATTAAAGTGAAGAAAATGTGTGCTGACAGTTCATTTCATGCCACTCATGAAGAGGTTCAGGATCTTCAGCTGGATGGCTCACAGTGGACCATGTTGACATGGTTCACAAGTCCGACCTCTGCATTGTTGCTGTGTTCTACCTGTAAATAATTATATGAATCATATGTGTATTGGTCACCCCCATACTACAACATTTCACTTGAACACCTGACAACTGGACAATCTTTTTGTTTATTAGTGTATTTACTGATTCAGGAATGAATGTCATTGAAGGCATGTCAGAACTGCCTAGAAACCTTGTTATTTACTCCGTTATGCTAATACTTTTTAGAATTTAATACATTGATGAAAAACTATTAGTAGCTAAGTTTGACTGTAATGCATGGTTGTCTGTTGTTGCTTTGGTGGTTGTCACATCCACTGCTGCTCTGAGCTCTGTATCGGCTGCTGTCCGTGGTGCTGAAGCTCCAAAGCTTCACAAATCAAGAATTAAGCCAGACCTGCAGCTTCCTTGACAGGGATAGGAACGAAGATTTCTTAGCCTGATCACTGTCTGGTGATTTTCAAGTAGGCTGTTTTGCAGAGATATGTACTATTTTCTCTGGGTTTTTGTGCAGCAAAGTCACAAGTCAAAAGTCAACAATGATTATGGTTATCCCAAATCCAGCTAATCATATAAAATCTGAGATTAACAAAAATTAACAACAAAACGTATAATTTTGCGAGAGATACAGATATACAAATAATAATACATACACCGCGTTCCAAATTATTATGCAAATGATATCTTTCTCTGGTTTTCATAATTAGTCAATGCAAATGACAGTCAGTATAATTTTTAAGTCATCAACCATTAGGGTATAATTCGAATTTTATTAAACAAACCTCCTAATGATAACAGTATTTATTTCAAAAATAAAAAACTGAAAATGCACTGTTCCACATTATTATGCACAACAGAGTTAAAACATTGTATAGGTTGTAGGGTTGGGCATCTAAGGTATAATGCCGATCCGATACGCATCTCGATACAAAGTATCCGATCCGATATATTAACGATACATTTGTGACATATTGCGATGCAATACGATACGATTCACACCCATATCACGATACGATGCGATAATTCAGCACTAACTAATTAGATCAAGTTTATGTGATGATGTGAAAGAGGATGCGGTGCCAGTGAATGAGTCTGATTATTTATTAACCAAGTAAAACCAAGACTTTTTGATTATGTATGTATATATATATATATATATTAGACAGATTTAAAGCTCCTGCATTCTTTTATTCAGACATTCTAAACAACTACAGAGTACTTTTTCTAAAGTAAGTGAACCTGCCAAACAGAACAACAGGGAGATGCCAAAACACTAAAAACAGATGCCACTCACTAAACCTGTCCATTTGAACTGGACTGACCGAATATCTTCTGTTTGTATCCATCATAAAATGAACATACAAATGAAAAATACAGGAAATACATACTATATCTGTTGATGCTGGTGCTCATATGTGCATAAACACCACTGACCCTTACAAGATCCACCTCTATGGGTGAGCATCCATTATAAAACACTCACAAGACATTCATTTTGACAACTATGCAAATATTTTGAAATTTCACACAAAAATACTATGGATCGGAGCCCCGAAAGCATGACTAGTTCATGAATCAATAGCGGACTTATGCGTGCCTAGACTCCGATATGCAAGAGTGTCATTGTTACTATTACTCTGATCGTCTTTACTTTTACTTTAGTGCGAGGGTTTGTTTCATGCAGTCAAGAGATGAAGTAGAGACCCGTTTTTCCGCGGGGGTATAGGTTACTTTTATGTGGGCTTTTGCTGGTGGGAGTGGGACAAAATAACATACATTTCTGCAGGAGCGTGCAGGAGTGGGACTAAAAAATCAGTCCCTTGCAGGTCTCTGATGATGTTTGGGTGCCGCGGTTGAAAGTTTTGAGCCGCCGTTCAGTCTGTATGCGATGAGGCTTGCTGCGACAAGTCCAAAGCAATCAATCACAGAACACAAAAGAGGCCGTGCTTTGACCATTTTAGAATAAAATTTAAGTTAATTTTAAGCCATCGCGCGGGCCACCGGTTGAGAATCCCTGCTCTATGTGACTTTCTGGACACGCCCCGGTCTCTGTAGTGTTGTGATAGTCTACGTCATTCACGCAGCAGTGAAGGGAGACGTGCTTGCGAAACAGGGGAGAAAACAATCTAACAATATTTTCCACTTTCTAAATAATAAAAGTATGTCTACTAATAAAAGTATGTATGTCTACTAATAATTATAAAGAAATAAATCAGGATTTACCGATGCAGATATGTTAGAAATGATGCATCGCGATACAAATGCCAATTTGTATCCGATGCACACTTTTTAAACCGATGCATCGCATCGTTAACGTTTTAAACCGATGCACCGAGTGAATCGGGGAATGTTCCCATCCCTAATAGGTTGTAAAGAACTGAAAATGGGCATTTGCTGAATTTGCAGCATTAGGTGGTCATATTTACTGGAATCTAAATCTATTTCAATCAAAAACATCCTAACTGGGCAAGTTACATCTTACCATAGGACCCCTTCTTTGATATCGCTATCACAATTCTTGCATCCATTGAATTTGTGAGTTTTTGGAGAGTTTCTGATTGAATTTGTTTGCAGGATGCCAGAATAGCCTCCCAGAGCTGCTGTTTTGATGTGAACTGCCTCCCACCCTCATAGATCTTTTGCTTGAGGATGCCCCAAAGGTTCTCAATCTGGTTGAGGATGATTTTGCTACGGAAGGCACAGTTTTTCTTTTTGTACCATGAAAGAAAGTGGTAAGTCAAAAACTCGACATACTTTGCCGAGGTCATTTTAATACCTTTAGGGATCCTAAAGGGGCCAACCAGCTCTCTCCCTATGATTCCGGCCAAAAACGCCACCTCCTTGTTGTGGTCGCAGCCTTGTTGGGACATGTTCCATCCACTACTCCATCCATCTGGACCATCCAAAGATGCACAACACTCATCAGTAAACAAGACTGTTTGAAAATGAGTCTTCATGTATGTCTGGGCCCACTGCAACCGTTTCTGCTTGTGAGCATTAGTTTGGAGTGGCTGAATAGTAGGTTTATGCACAACTGCAAGCCTCTGGAGGATCCTACACCTTGATGTTCGCGGGACTCAAGAGGCACCAGCAGCTTCAAAAACCTGTTTGCTACTTTGTAATGGCATTTTAGTAGCTGCTCTCTTAATCTGATGAATTTGTCTGGCAGAAACCTTCCTCATTCTGCCTTTACCTGCACGAACCTGTCTGTGCTCTGAATCAGCCTCAAATCTCTTCACAGTACAATGATCAAGCTTACGTTTTCGTGAAATATCTAATGTTTTCATACCTTGTCCAAAGCATTGCACTATTTGACGCTTTTCGGCAGCAGAGAGACCTTTTTTCATTCCCATAATTGTTTGAAACCTGTGGCCTGCTTAATAATCACAGGTGTCTGAGATTAATTTCAGTGATCCAAAGAGCCATGAGACACAATACCATCCATGAGTTTAATTGAAAAACAAAAAACTGTGTGTTTATGACACTTACATACAATTTGCATAATAATTTGGAACGCGGTGTAATTCACAAACTGGCAAACACTGATTGATTACAGACATTGTCGGTAGCTGGAGACTGATGCAGAGAAAAACACAGAGAAGATAACACAAGGACAGCTAGTGAATGAAAACCAAAGATACGGACAATGAGAGACGGGTAGTTTATAGGTAAATGTAAGACTAACATATTCATACTAAAAGCATGATGTAGTGTGTTTAGTTTGTGGATTTTGCTCTGTGTTCCTGCTTGTACCCATCCAGAAGTCATTAAGCATTATAATGTTGGACTTTAAACTACATGTTACATTTCAGGCATTCTCTTTGTACAGAATTTCTGTGGAATTAATGGTAGATGATGCCTAAGAGTCTTGTTTGTGTTTTAATTATTGCACTTTATTTTCATGCTGGGAAAGTTTTTTTTTTAAAAATAAGATATTTAATAAAAAATACTAATTATAGAAGTTGTACTTATTACTTATTCAAAAGTTAGTCAAAGGATTAAACAGCTAATTTAAAAAAAAATAATATTTTCATGAACCGGAAATAAAAACAATCAACAGATTAGTTGACTAATCTAAAAATTAAGCGATAGACTAATCTACAGACAAAGTAGTCGTTAGCTGCAGCTCTAATTCAAACTAGTAACAAAGGCTTGGGCTTAGCTGCAAACTGTGATTTGAAGTAGTTCTGCACAAAAGAGGGGTTTTAAAGACACTCTAATGTTGTTTCTTAAGTATTTACACACTTGTGCCATCAAACCGTTGTTTAAACACAATATCACACTCGTAGACGAGAGATATGGCTGTATATTGGCACAATGTGATTACCTTCGGCCGAATGTGATGTTGCTCATATATATATATATATGTGTGTGTGTGTGTGTGTGTGTGTGTGTGTGTGTGTGTGTGTGTGTGTGTGTGTGTGTGTGTGTGTGTGTGTGTGTGTGTGTGTGATATCAAGTGCTGGTGTGTACAGGGTTAAAAGCTCAGAGAGATTATGAGGTGCCAGATCATGCAAAACCTTATAAGCAAAAGCATTAGGATTTTATTGAAGGTGAAGCACCTTGTAAAATTGGGGCCCGACCAGAAAGACCCCCTCGAACCTGGCGTAGGCCTGGGTCACTGTCTTCGCCGTGAGGTCATCTGTGTGTGCCACGTACCTGTATTTTTATGACAGAAGATAATACAGTTACTTTAAACATGGCTTTTCGATGCTCTTCTTAGTGTGTGTGTGTGTGTGTGTGTGTGTTTTTCTTAGTGTTAAATTTTTTTCGAATGTTTCACTATCACATTTGATCACGATAACTCTCTCTCCGTTACTCTCTAATGCAGGTGTAGTTTTATAAACACATGTGTTCTTGTGCATGGATGCCCGACTTACCGGTCCGCTAAAGCGTTGATCGTCCTCCGGTGTCGCTCATTGTGCATGTCGCACATGGTCACGACGCGGCTCACCGGGTGCTTCGCCGTGGCCGGCATGTGGCAATGGGGCGTGAGTCCATGGGCAGGTGGTCGAGGTTACTCTGAAAGTTCGCCATCTCAGTCATGGAATAAGAGGAGAACAGGGTCCCCCGCTGACCCACCACCTCCTGCAGCCCACAGCGTGACCACAGGAGGTTGACGGTCCCGTCGCTAGAGGGGTGGATGTTGACGGCCACGTGATATGAGATGTCGGCGACTCCCCGCGTGTCGGCAAGACGCCTCAGGTCGAACCACCCTCTGTCCTTCTGCCCGAACTTGGTGAGTGTCAGGTATATGCCCATGTCCACGTCGACGTTCACATCTTTGACTGAGCTCATGAAGAGGTCAAGCAGGAACCTCTGGTCGCCGGCCAGGACGTTCATCTTCGTAAGGTTGCCAAGGTCATTCTTCGTGATGCTGGCTCTGGCCAAGTCGCGCGCCGGCAGGCCCTTCAGCCGGGCGGTGAAGTTACTGTAGACGGCGTTGATCATGCCAATGGCGTGCGTCTTCGCCATAATATCGCTCCGGAACATGGGGGCAGTGTTGTTCGGGTCGACCGGCACGAAACTTAAATTTAGAAAGTAGCCACCGTCAAAATGCTGCCCATCGACCTGAGGAAGGACATGACACCCTCCGCAGTGTAGGCGGTCAAGTCCAGGTGCTTCCTGAGAATGTGCCAGTGGTTGATCACCTTCGATGGGTCAACTTTGCCCACGAAGAGGTAGTGGAGCCCAGCTTTCAGGCAGCTCACATCCTCTGGGTGGATGACGACCCCGTCGAAATCATATGAGTACCTCACTACCTCGCAGGCTTCGTCTAATACAGTGGCAAAGATGGGGATCCGTGGGGAATCCGTACTTAAAAACTCCGACACACTCTGGAATTTTTGGAACTCGGTAACAAGGCCGCGTGTGTTCTCTGCACATGTCACATCGAACGGCTCAAAATCCTCACTGAATAAACCCAAGAAAAAAAGCCAATAAACTACATGGTTTGACACACACTAACTATTACACGTCAAAGATTAAACATATATAAACACTCACATGTCCATTTTTCAAACTTTTCGTCTCTGAGGAGATGGATGATAAAGGGTGCAGTTACAGACCCTATGTGCAGACCCTTTCTCCTTTCTCCCAATCGCTAGGTCACACATTTATCAGGGTCTCTTTGTCAAAACTATCCACACAGTGAGCACAGCAGAAACTTGTTTTGGGCTAAACTGTGGACCATTTATCAGTGCTATGTCACAAAATGCATTAGATGACGACATCTTTCGATTTTTACATGAATTATTTTTGCACTTAGACATCAAAACTTTACGTTCCACACTGGCCAAGCTGCACAGGCGTACACACTGCTGTCAAAACTGTTAAACTTTTTGTTTGAACAAAAATGTTTTGTTCAAAACAAAAACATTTTGCAAAATTGAACGAGACATTAATTTGCTACATCTCCACAGTGATGTTGTAATGAAATATATGATGTGCTTTTGAGGTCGGTGCTTTCTGATTAATAAAAAGTGTGTTTGTTGAACTAAATAAAAAAATAAAATAAAAACTTTGCAAGGGTTCTGGAAGAGTTGAGTAGATTTGAAACATGAATCAATTCTTTTGGTAGATTTGGTGCATTTAGAGTCTGTTAAGTGAACTGCTGTGCCAAGATGAAATGTCGGTGGGGAGAGCTTTGTGAAGAGTTCTGCAGAAGTGACCCAAGCATGGGGAAATGTGTCAGAGCAAATTAAACCTAACTGTACATACCTAAATGTAAACATGGTGTAGTAAGCAATCTACTGTTTATGTCTTACTGAAACTTACAGTTTCCTCGTCCAGAGTCAGTGCTATATTGAAATTGCCAGCGTCTTTCTGGTGACTCCGGAGGACCACTCTGCTCCTGTGGGTGACACGGCCCACCCAATCTGCATCCTGGAAAACATCAAAGGTGTCATTAAAAAAAACATCGAAGGTGTCATTAAAAAGGAGTGAGTGAGTGAGTGAGTGAGTGAGTGAGTGAGTGAGTGAGTGAGTGAGTGAGTGAGTGAGTGAGTGCGTGGGTGGGTGGTTGTTTGGCTGGGTGGGTGAGTTTGTGAGTGAGTTTTTGCATGAGCGAGCGTGTGTGCTTGTTTTTGTGATTCATGAGGACACAATTTGTATAATGGCACGACCATTACGACGTAAACCTGACATTGCGTGGGTCCTCATTTTTGAAATAGCTTTAAAAACAAATTCAAAATGTAAAAATGCACAATGTTTACTGTCATGGGTAGGTTTAGAGTAGGTGCAGTGTAAGGCCGATATACAGTTTGTACAGTATAAAAACCATTACGCTCATGGAATGTCCTCACTTGGATAGCAAAACAAACCTCAGTGAGTGAGTGAGCGAGCGAGTGTGCGCATGTGTGTGTGTGTGTGTGTGTGTGTGTTGGAAGGAAAGGAAAGGAGGTGAAGTGAGGCCAAGTATGGTGACCCATACTAGGAATTTGTGCTCTGCATTTAACCCATCCAAGTGCACACACACAGTAGTGAACACACACACACACAGTAGTGAACACACACCCGGAGCAGTGGGCAGCCATGGCTGCCCACTGCTCCGGGTGTGTGTTCACAGTGTGTGTGTGTTCACTACTGTGTGTGTGCACTTGGATGGGTTAAATGCAGAGCACAAATTCCTAGTATGGGTCACCATACTTGGCCTCATTTCACCTCCTTTCCTAACACATACAGGAAGGGCTTCCATAAAGCATTTTTGGCTCTAGAAAAAAATACTAGAGGATGTAATGTTGATAGATCATTACAATTAATGACAATGAGTGCTTGTGGTGTGGTGTGAACTGCTTTATTGTTTTGACGTGCTACTCAATTTATCTAGAAATTATAAAATGGTGCCCTCATTGTCTCGTTATCCAGTTAAAACCAAACCACAAAACAAAAAAAGTAAACAAAAACAAAAACTAAAGCAAAATTGGTTCAAATCTTTTGTAAACAAGATAAGATCAAAATATTGCTAGCCCTAAACTGCAACTTTGCACTTTACTAAAACGTGTCAAATTAAGTAGGAAAGACAAGTCCAAGAAAGATTATAATACTGGATCTGGCAACATGGAGACACTCATATGAGGAGTTTTAAACAGCTAATTTGTCATTCAGAGAAATTTTTTTTCTGAACATAAAACATTTAGAGAGGACAAAACCTCTGTGACCTCATAGTTGGCTAAGGCCAGAGCATTTCTTTCCATAGGTTTGCAAATGAAGTTTCAGGTCTCTTTTATATGTGAAACTCTTCTCACACTGAAGACATTTGAATGGTTTCTCTCCAGTATGAATCCTCATGTGAGTCCTAAGGTTTCCTTTAACGGTGAAACTCTTCCCACACTGAGGACAACAGAAAGGTTTCTCTCCGGTGTGAGCTGGCAGGTGAACCTCGAGGACGGCGTTGTGTGAGCAAGTTCTTCCACAGTGGAGGCACATGCAAGCATTTTCTCCAATGTGAGATTTGACATGATTCCTAAGCAAATTCTTGTCTGTGAAACTCTCTCCACACTGCTGACATCTCAAACAGTTTTCTCTTAAATGCATCTTCATGTGTTTACTAAGGGTTATTTTACATCTGAAACTATGTCCACACTGACCACAAATATACGGTTTCTCTCCTGTGTGGATTCTCATGTGATTCTTAAAGCTGTCTTTGCGTGAGAAGCTCTTTCCACACTGTTGGCAGGTGAACGGACTCTCTCCAGAATGACATCGCACATGAGTATTTAGGTTTCCTTTATGTATAAAACCCTGTCCGCAGTGAGGGCAAGTGTAAGGCCTCTCTCCAGTGTGAGTTCTCCTGTGGACTGTAAGGCCTTCTTTCTTAGAGAATGTTTTTCCACACTGTTGGCAGATGTAAGGCTTCTCTCCAGTGTGAATTTTCATGTGGACGTTAAGGGTTCGAGTTTGGTCAAATGTCTTGCCACACTCTTGGCAAGTGAAACCCTTTTTAGTTCCATTCTCTTGAGCTCTTTTTCGTGAGGGAGACTTTTTAGTCTGTGAGGAAGTAGAAGTTTCTCCAGTTATGAAATCGTCATGTTCCTCATAGTAATATTTATCCTCCATTTTATTCAGTTCTTCACTCTCCTCTTTCAGCCCCATCAGGTCTAAGGGAAAAAGAGTCAAATACAAGTTAACACCAGTTTCATGGCACAAAACAGCTGGTTTCTGCACCCACTAAGTCAGACCGAGCTGTATTGCCAAGTATGTTTGCTCAGCTCTTTTTCAGCTAAATGCTGTTTTTTTTTTTCTTTGTAAAAGAATCAAAGAATACTGAAAAAATAATGGTACACAACTGTTTTTAACACTGATGAAGTCTGAAATGTTTCTTAAACAGCAAATCAGCATATTGATTCCTGAATGATCTGGAAGACTGGAATAATAATGTAAATTCAGCTTTGCCATTATAAATTACATTTTACATTTTTATTCAAATAAATTATTATCACAAATGGTTAAAATATTCAATAATATTACTGTTCTTATTCACTAATTCAGCCTTGGTGACTTTACAAGTCTTACTGATCCCAATGTTGTTGTTTTTTAGAAGTCATCAAGACTGCTTTAATTTAATCAAAAATACAGAAAAAAACTATGATACAGCAAAATGTTATTACAATATTTTTGTGATACAAAGCTGAATTTTCAGCAGCTGTTACTCCAGTCGTAAGTAGCATAATTTTTCATTAGAATTATAAATATTTTTTGGAACCTGTGATTCTTTTTTTCAGGATTCTTTGATGAATAAAAAGTTAAAAAGAACAGCATTTAGTCAAAATATAAATCTTTTCTAACAATATAAATTTATGCTATCACTTTTTATTCATTCAATATATCCTTGGTGAATGAAAGCATTAACTTCTTTCAAATAAAGAACAAATAAAAATTTACTGACTAAAATCTCAGGTTCCAAAAAAAAAAACATAACTTTCCAGCACTGATAATAAAGCAGTATATTCTGTATATATATATATATATATAATATATAGTGATTTCTAAAGGATCATGTCACACTGACTGAACACTGGAGTAATGATGTTGAAAAATTCAGCTTTGATCAGAAATAAATTCAATTTTTTAATGTCTATTAAAATAGAAGAAAGCTGTTTTACATCATAATACTATGTCACAATATAACATCTGTCTGATGGGAAACAAAGTTGTGTTTACAAGTCCCTGTTACTAATAAAAAAAAATCAGAGGAAAAAGTAAATTATGATCAATACATGTAAAGTTAATCACATTTTACAGTTTGTTTTATGGAGAGAAAGATTGTGTCTGTCTGTTACATAAATAACTTTTTAATTGTTTCTCCTTCTATTCAAATGTAGATACCAGGTTTAATATTAATAATTGTTAATAATCCAGGATTTTCTCAGCTGCACATGAAGGCAGTATTAGTATTTGTCTGATCATGTGATCTCTGTCTGTCCTTCTTAGAAAATGAAACCAACCTGTTTGTTCCTCGGTATCTTCTTGTTTCAGACTGAATACTTCTTCAATCTTGATGTCTTCACTCTCCTCTTTAATAAACTCCATCATTATAATAGTGGATCTCAGTTTGCTTAACTGGGAGTTTTGATTCAGTTTGGACAATCTGTTTAAGAAGAGAATAATTAACAGAAATAAAAAATAAATCTAAACTGTCTGTGTGCAACTCAGTGTAATGGAGTCAGTCAGTTAAGGCCTTAAATGAAATAAACTACTCAAACACTGAATTCAGGTAAACTGAATACAGATTAAAATAACGGATCAATATAAATAGGTTTTCATTATTTAGATTTTGGTATTTATTGATTTGTAGGTTTTAATATTTAAATAATGTAAAATGAAACTTGAAACTCAATGATAATTTATTAATTTTACAACGCGTGTAAAAGGCATAAAACAGCGTGAATGGACATCAAATCGAACGCTTTAAATGTTTTTAAACACCAGCCTTCCTTCAGCCGAATCGAGCAGCGCACACCGGTGACGTCACGTCGTCTCGTCATAATAAAAGTCCTGTATCTTGCATACAGAAAACACATATATACAACAAAAAACACTTCAGTTCTTATTGAATTGATTTTAATGTATTAAATTATTTTATCTTCCTCCAAAGTAAGTATGTGTTGCTTGAGGTCTTTTCCAGTCTTTTTCAGACATTTCAGACATGAATATATCTTAACATTTGTCTTTCACATTGCTATGGGCTACATAGAATTTTTTTTTTTTTTGAGCTCTAATGCCAACATATGACAAAAAAATCAGACAAACCATTTGATTTATTAACAATATACAACAGAGACATAAATAGAAAGCCAAATTACTAATGGAAACCTTGCATTTGATTATTTTCTTAACATTTAATATTTCATAAATTGTTAATTATCCTCTTTAGCAATAAACATCTGACAAATTACACATTTTGTTTAGTAGTAAAATATTTATGCCTGTAATACAAGTGTAGTGTGTGAGTTACACTCCTGCATTAAAAAACTTGTTTTTAAGATTTTCTTTTATTTCATTGGTTCAAACAAAACAATTAAGCTAGCCCAATATTGTAAATATTACAATTTGTATATATTTGCCAAATAATATTTTTCTAATTTCATTCCTTATATTAATATGTATTTCGCCAAGAAAAAAAAAAAACTCTTAATAGCATTGACATAAGTCTTATTGTTCATATGTGTTTCCCTGTAAATATCTTAGCAGTTTTGGTTTGTAGACAGAAGCGCGTGAACAGGACTTTTATTTTGATCTGGTACTCTGACGTCATAGGGCTGCGGCGCGCTCCTGCATCTGTGTTTGCTTTCAGTTCAGGAAGGTCTGTAGTTTTAATCATTTAAAGTGTTTAAATTCCTACCATGCGTTCAGTCTGTTTTATATGTTTTACAAGCGATTTAAACTAATTATTGCGTGTAACATTGTAATATTGTATCTAATGATGAACGTTATTTATTGTGAGTAAAGCGTATCCACAGATCAGTCTGATTTCTCTCTCTGTTAGTGATTCAGATCAAAACAGTGAAAATACAAAGAGAACAAACTCAAACATGAGAAATGACAACTTTGACAAACAACTGCAAATTGTTTATTTTTTTGTAATGACAATCTTAAAATACAATAGTTTTTTTTTCAAATATGCCTCGATTAAATGTAATATTAATCATTAAATGGTAATCAAAACTGAATAGTAAGTTGAAGTTTTGAGTGTTTGTCAAATCAGATCATTTAAGATCAGTGCACTGATTACTGAACTAGGGCTGACTGAGATTCACACAGATTTTTTTTTTGTATTATTATAATTGTCATCTTAAACAGGACAAAGTTTCCAACCACAGAAAAAAAAACCTTCTGGTTTGGCTTCGGAGATACACGTGACATAAAGATGGCGATTATTAAAGAGGAGAGTGAAGACGTGAAGATTGAAGAAACATTCAGAGTCAAACATGAAGATACTGAGGAACAAACAGGTTGGTTTTCATTCTCAAAGCTGAACTATCCTTTGAACTGTAACGGTGGCATATACCTAAACACAAATATTTTTTTTCTAGTTCGGGCGCCAGACGGGGATATAGCCGTCAAAAATTTAATTTGAAATAAACCCAGATAAGCTCAAATTTAGAACCACCGGTTACACATACACATAATTTAAACTTTTAAATCAAAAGATATAAATTCACAAAGGGAAAAAACAAAAATGCAATACAAGGTTATAGTTGTCGTTCCAGTTATATTTTCACAATTACAAAAAGCCAAAATGTCCAGCACATTTTCATTTCGTAACACAAAAACGAAACCAACAAAAAAAACAGTTGAGATCAGATCGCGAATATGAGATCCACATCCAAACTCGGTTTCCCCGTTCAAATCAGCATTTTCAAGTGTCCAAACCAGAATGCAAAAAGTAATACAAAAAAAAACAAAGGGGAAAAGTGTCAAACATAATTAATTCAGCACATTTATAAAGTCATTTCCAAAAATGAAAACAAAGAGAGAGGAAAAAAAAAAGAATGCTATACTCACACGCCAACTGGCGATAGGGGTGAATGAGAGCGCGTGGCGAAAGTGTTGCGGTGTGTTTGTAATGTGTGTTTGTGGGTCCAGCTGCGCCGCTACTCAGGCTAACAACACGGAAGAGAGTCTAGGGTGGCGTATCGGAGTTGGATACTACCGGGAAAACAGGGACAACAAAGTATCCGGTCAAGCATGACACTCCTTTCTGCACAAGTGGTCCTCAGGGCAGAGCTCAGTTTCCCCCCCCGGGAACGCTTCAGCACCCCACCAACATACAACATAGAGTGCGCAAGCAGCTGATTAAGGCTGTGCGTTAGACCATCCTAATACTCGCATTCCAACGTCTTCCCGCTTCACCTCCTTGCCTGCTCCTACTCTCCCTCCATGGCATTTTGAAAAGGTATTTAACCAAATTACATCACTTCCTGCGCAATTGTTTCCATTCATTCATTGGTTGGGCTGGCGGCAGCATAGGAACGCACGTTAGTTTCGTTTTTACGCCACAGAACACTCCTCTACATTTTATCAATTCATTTTTCTTTGGCAGGTGTTTTTCTACACTGTTTGCCTTTCAGCTTTCTTTTTGAAAGGATTTCAGCTTCATTTTTTTCTTAGAGTTCTCTTAGAGTGATTTAAACACAGACTTGTGTCTGATCAAATATTTAAATGTTAATATTCACTGCTAGGATTGAGTAATATTTTTAAATGAAATAGGTAAATAAGGGCTGTGTGCACGTGGTCTAACTTGCTCTGATGTAATGATGACGTATGTGAAATAAAGTCTGGTCGTCTGCTGCCTTAATAGTTTACTAAATGTTAGTTTATGAGAAGAGTCCACTTATATTTTTTAGATGGTCAGTCACAGAAAAAAATGTGTCCATGTCAAAAACATTAAACAGATTGTTAACATCTAGGTCTAATTCCAGTATATCAGGCAGGAAATAAAAACATTCGCTTATCATTCATCAAGCTCATATATGGCTTATCATTTGAAAGTGAAGCATGTATATAAGCAGCGGACCGCTTCATCTGGTGACTCACGCTGGACTGAGACACACACCAGTTTATCATCCACCACAGTATTTAAGCTGCTTTTTCTAACATTTCTAACATCTTCACCTCGCTGGTCAAATGCTGGGGTTGTGTGATGTTTGTTTCAGAGAGGCATGTTAGAGGTGGGTTTTACATTAGTGCTGGTCTGACAGAGGAAATGCTGCTTGATTTTGAAAAAAAAAAATTTGAGATGCCACCTTTGGTTTGAGGTGCAAAACAGTTGACCCTGTCCAGCTCATTGTTAGCCCTGGAACACACTGACCCTAAAGGCGGCCGTACACGGTGCGAATTCGGACAGTCGGAAGACCGTATAGTCACGCACACGTCACGAGTGACTTTTTTTACGGACGCAGTGGTACACGGCACGATTTTAAAACCTGCCGATTTCCGAGGCAATCACATTCTGAGAGGAAGGCTGTGTATAATATACTGTGTATGTACTGTTCAATACAACTGCTCTCTGTCTATCTCATAATTGCATATAAAAAATATGAGCTGTGACACTTTGCTACACATGCAGGAACCGTGTGATCACCATTGCGTGTGTACACTCGTTGCAAACTAGACAGAACTTCACCTCTACAGCAGTGCTAACAAGCATATGCATTAAAGACACTGGAACTGCAATGCTACAGCACTAGCATTGTAATGTATGTTTTAACGTAGTATTATGCACGTCGAGGGGGCTAGTTGGCCACCACTATAGCTAGCAATAGCTGAAGCAAACAATAGGTGCTCGATCACCGATCGATACCTCATACAGCGCTCGCTGTTCTTGCCAAAGTTCAGCGAGTTTCACCTGTGGCGCTGTCATGTTCATCTTCTTCTGTGGTTTTCTTTTCTTTAGCTTCTGATTGGTCATTTGCAGTTTGCTCAACAAATCAGCTTGTTCAACAGCACACATGTCACGTCTTCAATCCGACAGCTCCCGAAGTTTTTTGACATGTTTAAAAATGATCGTGAGGTCGTGAAGTGCTCGTAAGGCACTCTGCTCGTCTCGTAAGTTGTCATACACCATACGAGCCCCGACCATACGAGAAGAGACGATTCCCTCCGATAACCACAAAAATCGCATGCGAGCTCGTACGACCTCAAAAATCGCACCGTGTACGCCCGCCTTAACTGGCTATTGTCAACATGAGTGTTAAAGGAACACTGAACTTTTTTTTGGAAATAGGCTCATTTTCCAACTCCCTCTGAGTTAATAAGTTGAGTTTTACGGTTTTGAAACCCATTCAGCCGTTCTCCTGTTCTGGCGATATCACTAAGCATAGATTTAAAAAGTAAAGATGCGATTTTCTAGGCCGATAAGATTAGGAACTACACTCCCATTCCGATGTAATAGTCAAGGAAGTTTGCTCCCATAATATGGGCACAGCAGGCGCAGTAAAATCACGCAGCACAACGTGACCAACTGCATAGCTGGGAACTAATTTCAGGCGCTGCTTGATATTACGTCCATATTACAGCAGCAAACTTCCGTGACTATTACACCAGAATGGGAGGTTAGTTCCTAATTATATTGGCCTAGAAAATCACATCTTTATATTTTCCGCCAGTCTTAGTACACGATACAACTTCAGAAGAGTCAAGTTTTAAATAGGACAAAAAAAATCGTAACTTGTTGGTCATTTTTGAACGCGATGCTATTGGTCTAATAGGATTCAATGATCTATGCTAAGCTATGCTAAAAGTGATGTGGCCTGAACAGGAGAACGGCTGAATGGATTTCGAAACGGTAAAACTCAACTTATTAACTCGTGGGGAGTTGAAGAATGAGCCTTGGGGTAGAGTGTTCCTTTAAAGTCCCCAGGATAAGAGTTTTCTCAAACTTGAGGTACATCAGACAGCAGATCTGCAAATTCAGGCATGCAATCTTCATTTGTTTTAGGAGGTCTATAGACTGTTACAGTGGCAGTAGTGATGGTTGCAGAGACACTCAGAACAAGACAAGATAATAACAGTGAAGTAAAATGGGGAACGACTCTTCCACTGGGATCTGGGGATTCAAATAATCCAAAGCCAGTGGGAGTAAAAATTGCTTTTGCGGTTTAAAAGTTATTAGCATATACTTGACTGCAAATTGTCCTTTAGTTTCACAACTTTCCTGTAAGCGGTTCCACGGTCTCCCATAGAGTCGAGCGAATGAAGAAGAACACCAATGATTACAATAGGTGCCTGCCTTCGGTGCTAGGCCCCCTTAATTAGATCTTCTAGGTCAAGCTGATTTTATTATTATTTATTATTATTTTAAATAGAGGGTTTAAATGCCAGCTTGATAGTAGAAAGATCCTAAATAAGTGAAGAGTTTTGCAAATAACATGGAACACCTCTTACAGCTGCTTAGTACAGCAGTCCTCACATCCCACCGCTCTGCAAATTTTGTGTCTATCTCTGATCACGTACAACATTTGTTCTATTCGAATGGAAGTGCCCTGCAACGTGGACATCATAGGATATCCTGCCATGATTCCAGTTCAAAGCACGTGTACGTGTTTCATTTAAAGATCATTTAAGTGTGCAAGACATTGTAGAAATTGTTTTTATTTACAGATGTCACACTTCACATGTCTCTAGTAAGATTTGTCTGTGTGTGAAGACGCTGCAGGCGGTGGCGTAGTGCAAATTAGTGAATAAATGTTCCGAAGTGAAGTAAACTTCAACGGGTTTCCAGTGCTTAGGGAACAATGAATACTGTGTAGGGACCATATCAGTTAGTACACAGTTCATGCACAGAGCTCAACTGACCAAATGCACGGAGCGTTCTTTAGAAAGATAAGCCAGCTCGTAATCTTCAGCTGAAGCTAATTTTATATGTGATATAGGTGGAGACTCTTGAGACTCATCCACTACCTCGTTCTTATCAGAAACTAAGAAAAATAATAATCGCAACGTCCTAAATAATAATAGCGGTAACACTTTATAATAACTATCCGTTATAACTAGTTAATAGACCATTAATAAACTGTTAGTTAATGAGTAATAAATGACTTGTTAAATAACAGTTAATAGTTTGTTAATTATTTATAACTGTGCCTTATAGATAGCCAATAGATAGCTTACAAGCTGTTAGTTAACAAGTTATAAATTACTTGTTAACTGTATTTTAATGATTTATAACTATACCTAATAAATTAGTAATAGATCATGAACAAGCTGTTAGTAAATTACTTACTAAAGACTTGTTAAGTATCATTTAATAGTTTATATATGTTATTGGGACGTTATTCTAAAGTTGCAACTATTCTTCATTTATTAACTGTTAGTAAATGAGGAATAGTTGCAACTTTAGAATAACGTCCCACTAACATACATAAGCTAATAACTAACACTTAACTAATACATTAACTCACACTTTACAGATCAGTTGTTCATAGTTAACCATCTACTAATACCAGTGACTTTGTACTTTGTAGAACAGCAAATGGATGGAACAAGTTCAAGCTACAGAAATTTGATGTGATATTTAAAATACACAATTTTTGTACCTCAACCTTGTTCCACCCATAGGCTTTTCTGAGGTTTGGGCACTTTTTGTGCTAAACATGAAAACAAAATAAATAAAAATCTAGCCATTGGCATTATTGATATGAAGATGTTTTATCACACCTTGGACCCTCTATACTGAGTGAACCAGCGGCGATCCATTTGCTGTTCTACCATGTTTCACTTTTATTAGTAGGTGGTTAAACTATGAACAACTGATCTGTAAAGTGTGAGTTAATGTATTAGTTAAGTGTTCGTTATTAGCTTATGTATGTTAGTGGGACGTTATTCTAAAGTTGCAACTATTCCTCATTTACTAACAGTTAATAAATGAAGAATAGTTACAACTTTAGAATAACGTCCCAATAACATATACAAACTATTAAATGATACTTAACAAGTCTTTAGTAAGTAATTTACTAACAGCTTGTTCATGATCTATTACTAATTTATTAGGTATAGTTATAAATCATTAAAATACAGTTAACAAGTCATTTATAACTTGTTAACTAACAGCTTGTAAGTTATCTATTGGCTATCTATAAGGCACAGTTATAAATAATTAACAAACTATTAACTGTTATTTAACAAGTCATTTATTACTCATTAACGAACAGTTTATTAATGGTCTATTAACTAGTTATAATAGATAGTTATAAATAATTAACAAACTATTAACTGTTATTTAACAAGTCATTTATAACCCATTAACTAACAGTTTATTAATGATCTATTAACTAGTTATAACGGATAGTTATTATAAAGTGTTACCATAATAGCTGCATGAAAATTCATATTTTAAAGTTTAAATTTTAAAGTTTCATATTTTTTTTACAATTTATCATTTAAACGGGAGCCTGGCAATCCCAGGAGCCTACCTGCATAGTTGTACATTTAAATGCTGCCAGCTAAACACTAACATAAGATGTTTAAGCTAACGTTAGCTAGCTAGCGATACTTCTCTTCAAGGACATCTTAATGGTATTATCAAGAATGTTATAATCAGTAACTTGCCTTTATAGTCATGAACACATTTTTAAAATCTTACAATATTTTAAAGCCTTTATTATTTTCCAGCTCTACAGCTGTGAAATAAAATTCACTTAAAGGACTTTAAGGAAATTATATCGAATTACCCATATAACCAAAAGATGGCAGCAGAGGATTAATTATTATACAGCTGCCATTTCAACTCCCTATACTTTTTAAGATGTCTTGCTTTTCAATTTATTATAAAATTACTAGTATAATAACTTTTGTCGTGAAATGCTATACAGGGAAGTTTGGTCCTCTTAGACAAACAACACTTTTCTTTGATTGCGAATGTGAAAACGAGCAAAGTACGCTCATATTACGGCACAGTACAGTTGACCAGAAATGGCTTGTCTTAACAAGGAAGTAATCCGTGCCTATGGTCAATTCTAATGAGCTGATTATCAGATTCAGGTGTGTTAATTAAGAGAGGCATGAAAAATATGCAGAGCAGGTGGGGCATGAGGACTGCAATTGAGAATATGGGCATATAGGATGTAGTTGTGTGTTAGTTTTGACAATTTACATGTTTGAATGTTTTGATGCTTTTTTGTGTCATTAAACTGGGGTTAACTTTTACTTGTCTTTTTTTCACCCTAGATCTGATGCCACTGAAAGAGGAGAGTCGAGTACTGAATGAAATGGAAGAGAAAGATCATGATTTCATAAATGGAGAAAAATCTTTTAGTTGGTCACAGACTAAAATTACTTCCTCAAGAAAAAAAACTGGAAAGACAGGAAGAGGTTATTTCACCTGTCAACAGTGTGGAAAATCTTTCAATCAAAGAGATAGTCTTAAAAGACACGTGAGAATTCACACAGGAGAGAAACCTTACACCTGCCAACAGTGTGGAAAGAGTTTCACTCAACCTGGACACCTTGGAGTCCACATGAGAATTCACATTGGAGAGAAACCGTATGTCTGCGAACAGTGTGGAAAGAGTTTCAATCAACCAGGACACCTTGGAGTCCACATGAGAATTCACACTGGAGAGAAACCGTATGTCTGCGAACAGTGTGGGAAGAGTTTCACTCAACCCGGACACCTTGGAGTCCACATGAGAATTCACACAGGAGAGAAACCTTATGCCTGCGAACAGTGTGGAAAGAGTTTCACTGAATCTGGACAGCTTAGAGTCCACATGCGAGTTCACACTGGAGAGAAACCTTATGCCTGCGAACAGTGTGGAAAGCATTTCAATCATAGACTGAATCTTGAAAGACATGTTTCAATTCACACTGGAGAAAAGCCTTTCACCTGCCAACAGTGTGGAAAGAGTTACACTCTAAAAGGAAGCCTTACGAGACACATGAGAATTCACAAACAGCCTTATGAGTGTGATCAGTGTGGAAAGAGCTTTGATCAACATGAAAACTTTGAAGTTCATAAGAGAGCTCATAAAGGAAGTCCTTACTCATGCTCCGAGTAGAGGATGGATACCCGAGCCGAGCCCGACGGTACCCGAACGGAACCCGATGGGCCGGGCCGGGTTCGGACAGATATTTAGAAAGGATGCTCTGGTTCGGGTCGGGCTCGGTCACATCAGCGCAGTAGTGCGCCTGTGTTATAACAGCGCTTTTTGCCCAGTGTGCACTGATGCTCTCATCTGTTGACATTTCCGAACGCTTTCCTACAGTTGCTTAATAAAAGCGGGCTATCCACACAAAAAAGTGCATGTGTCATTAGTATGAGAAAAAAAAAGAGATTTTAACTGTGTCGGGCTCGGGGCGGGTTCGGTTACTGCTCTGTCGAACGCGGGCCGGGCTCAGACAGAAAAATGCGGCCACACAATGTGGAAGAAGTTTCAACCAAAAAGGAAACCTTAACAGCCACATGAGAGTTCACTCTGGAGAAATGTCATTTATATGTGATCACTCCTTACGAGCTGCGTCAAGCGATATGGGGAACGCCACGCTCTGAATATTGTGTGTAACCGATCCGAAGGAGGGAGTGACGTCACATGCGGGGTGACGTAAGCGACCAGGAAGTATAAAAGCACGTGTGAGGGGGCCGACGTCAGCATTCAGGAATACAGCAAGAGCTCCAGGGACACGCACCGGGGGGGAGACGGGCACCATGTAATGCGGTGAGACCCGAGAGGGGCTGCCCTCAATGACCCTGATGCACAACCGTCCAGGAGGAAGACCCTGTTTTGCTTTTTCATATCAGACAGGGTTGACCATAAGTGTCTCTCCGTTGCTACAAGGGCTGCCATAGACCGCCCGGGCCGTCTCCTTAGTAGCGCAGAGAGCCAATTTAGCGGTACGACGGAGTTCTAACACGTCAACTTCCTCGCCGCCATTAAGCTCCTTTAGCATCATCCTTGTGGCATCATCTTATATCCGTTCTCGTCAAGCCCCACCACATTACCATAGTAATCTGAGGCAGGAATAAACAGACGGAACGAGAACGGTCTTCCTCAAGATCTCGAGATCTCAGCGTGGAATGCTAGTGAAGGCTCCTTTCTCAAAAAGAGCTTTCCGGGAGCGAAGCACGCAAACAGGAAGCAGATGGCAGTGCTGACAGCCGGCCCCCTCAAGAGTCGACACAGCGTGCTCCGCTCCAAAGCAAACCACACATAAGCTGTGTGTATCCCCGCCAGTGATGTAGCATTGGCAGGGAGGAACACACCGCTTAAAGTGTGATTCGCTATCGCTCACTTTTTCTTTTTTGCCCCTACTTGCAGACATTATCACTCAAAATAAAAGTAGTGCTAACTTGCACAAAAAAGGAGTGATATCCAAGACACAAACACACAGAGCGCTTCGCTGAAATTACGAAAGCTGACGCCGGCTCCATCGCATGTGCTTTTATACTTCCTGGTCGCTTACGTCACCCCGCCTGTGACGTCACTCCCTCCTTCGGATTGGTTACACACAATATTCAGAGCGTGGTTCGCCAATGGTGTTCCTCATAGCGCTTGACGCAGCTTGAGGTTCGCGGAAGGGAACTATAGTTTTTGAAGTAAAACCATAGTAACTACAAAATAACAACCATAGTTTTACCACAGTATTGACAGTAAAACCATAGCAATGATGAAATTAGCTAGGGATGCACAATATGAAAAATTGTAACCGATACCGATTGTAGCAGGGATAACTTCATATAATTTATAATTTAGCTCAAAGGGAATCGAATATGATTCAATAGGGAATTTGAACAGAATCGCTGTTTTACGGCTGTTCCAGAGTCGACCCGCGATTCATTCACAAGCCGTGTAACAGAAATTCTGCAATGGATATTACTATCCAGAATATAGTGAAAACACTATATATTAGCACAGTAGCAAAATCAGCAGTTTAAGACATTAACTTGTAAGCACAAAACACAAGATACCTAACTTTTCTAATAAAGATATGATTTTATTGGATAAACCTAACACATACAAACTAATCTAACATAAACACACACATTCACACAGGTTGCAGAAAGAGAAAGTGAGGAAAGAATGAGTTTAAAGGAATGAACATATGAAGTCCCAAGTTAGCAATATGTGCAATTGCTTAGACCTGAACAACCATCAATCACTTAATTAACCCTCTTAACCCTCGTATTGAGTCTCTCAAAGAGGTTATTAAACTTTATATCAAAATGCACCAGTTCAGTAAAATTCTGGAGGTTACTTGCGCGTTGCCTTTGGGAATTCCTTTGGTTGCGTCGCTTCAGAAAGGGGCCTTCCCGAGGTTGCTGATTGGTTGGTTCTGTGGTCCTTTGTGAAGACTTGGGCGTTGGCTGGATATGTGAGTTTGTGCGCTGTTAAAGTTCAGGTCCGCGAAGACATTTGGGTTAGTCGCGGCTTGCACAAAACTTAACTTGAACACGAAACTCTCAACGGAAAGAAATAAAAGAATTAAAGTAAAAGACAGGAGTGTGATGATCTCCTCATGTTTCCTTTAGAGGAGCGTCTGGCATGCGGGCCAGGCAGCGTCGAGACGCGACGTGAGAGAGATAAGAGAGCTAAGAGTGTAAAAGAGATAACAGAAAAAAAGAGAAAGATTTTAGAGTGTCCTGGGATTTTAAACTCAGCTTTTGGACACATCCCAAAATGATGTCTTGACCAATTAAAACAATGTCCTAACTAGGTTGCTGTTAGTTTCCCCTCCCAAACCATAAATCACAATGTCATCTGATTAGTCCCGTGATCCCAAATTCCCGCTCTTTGCAGAGATAAATTTGGACATGATTTCTATAACAAGACTATAATACATTTTGCAAAGAATTGAATTACAGGAACATTTCGAGAATGCGATTTCAAACTCAGGCATATCACACACAAGTATAAACCATCAAACTATTCAATAGTTATCAAAAAGGGACATACACAATAAGTGATTAAAACATAATAGGCAAATGTGTGGGTTACATATATGAATAGGAAATTATGCATAGAAATGATGAGTTGCTCATGAGTCCTTTTTAGCATAATTTTGGGTGCATATACATTAGGGATGGGCAGTTTCCTGTGCCATTCTGTGGACGTAAGGATGTATTCTGTGAGGAACAAAAGGTCAAGAGGGTATAGAAAGAATTTCAGTGTCCTGTGTCCTCAGTGGGGGAGACAACCAACAGAAATCTCTAATGATTCTCGTATGATGTTCAAGATGTGCATCTCTTTGACAATTAATCTTGGTTACTTGCTCCAAATTTGACAATCAACAAGGGTCCTCTTGTGTTAATGTTGCAAGTCCCTATTTTAAGCTTGTAGTTACTTGGTTGCTTCAAGCTAGCTGGCTCTAGAGTGTCAAATTACCACTTTTACGACAGGGGTCTGGTCTTGCTGGAATTTGATGCTTTAGAAGTGTTTTTACTTCTAATCGAATCTCCCAAATTGTTTGATTCGCGCTGATATCCTACATATCCGATAGCCGATATTTAAGTCCTTCTTGTGGCCGATGCCGATACAGATACCCAATACTTTCATATTTTTTATGATAATTTTGTCGATTCTCCGATTTTAATCGATCTTCAGTTTAACGCAACGATATCGATTCGGGAAATCCCCGAATCGATTCTTAATGCACGTGCTTCACGTAAGAGGATATGAATATTCCCCTCTCGTCCTGAAGGTGTCACTAGTGTTCCTGCTGAGAGAGTTTTCTCAACCGCTGGTGATCTAATCACAGCACAAAGGAGCTGCCTTAGATCAGATCAGAACATGTTGATCAGCTGCTTTTTTTGCAGAAAAATCTGGTGATCAAAAATGATTAGGCTGTAGTTAAGAACTGTTAGTTTTATGGACAGTTAGAATGTTTTGTATACGCAGACAAGGGCTTTATGATGGGCCTGTTTTGAATTTTTTGAATTTAGAAAAATGTTTTATTTCTTAAACATGTTTGAAGTTCTTAATAGATTTCACTGTTGCACATTTACAGTCTTTTTATTATTTTTTTACAGTAATGTGCATTTTGCAGTTTGTTTACATGGTGTACAATGGATGCACATATTTATGACTTCTTGTTACAGTGTTCATATAAAATAAAAGTTGTTTAAAATAAACAACTGTGTGCACCCTATTATTAATGTAGAAGTGTATTTCAGTAATAAACTTAAGTAAGAGAGTTTCAGTTACCAGCATTTATATCAAAATATGGATCCCATGTCTGCAAAACTAACATTTTAAATGAAATATTGATAGCTAATCGATATCGAATCGAATCGAAATCGGAATCGAATCGAAAACATAAAAATAAGAATCGAATCGAATTGCCAAATTGGTCACAATACCCAGCCCTAGTATTTACTAGTTGCCATAGCAACACTGCAGAGAAAAGAATTAAACAAATCATCTACAGTCATGCATAAAGTGTTGTCTCCATCTAAAGATGCCACACTTTCTTCTGGCTCTGGGGTGCTACACCATTTGGTGTCACCACCCTTTGTGTTTAAAAAAAGCTCCAGGTGCACTTGTGCATAGGTTTTCAATCAGGTAGGTTTCTTGAAGTATGGTTCTGGATTTTGTCTGTCTCAGTTTGATCTGTTTCTTCATGTCATTCTAGACAGACTGGACGATGATGTGATCAGATCTCTGTGTGAAGCACTGGCTTTTGTCAGACAAAAATCTCACTGGATAATTACTATTAATTGCAAAATGAATGTTTGGAAATGTAAAGTTACTTAGAGGTTGTTCTCAATTCTTGTTCTGGGGTACCCCTGCTCTGTACATTTTACATGTCTTCCTTATTTTTACACTCCTGATTGAGATCATCAGCCCATTAGTTCAGTTCATTCATCTCTTCTCCTAACTGATGATCTTCAATCAGGTATAGATATGCATATAAACAGAGCAGAATGATCATTACCGGTAGTAATATATGCAAATGTAAAATAAAACCAAACTGGAGACAAGAACAGCTGTTACTTCTTGCCCAATGTGTTAATGGAAGCAAGGATATAATGAAAAGTTGGTATAACCACCAAAACAAAAAAAGATGCATGGAAAAACATGTGCAAATAAATGCAACGTATTTCTAAAATGTTTACATTCTGATGCAGAGTGCTCTGACACCATTTATGATTTGGAGTGTCCAGGAGTGTTAAATAAGGGAGACATACAAAATGTGCAGATCAGTGGTGCCTCCAGGACAGCTTGGAAAACCACTGGGTGAACCAGTCAAAATGAGCAACCCTATTCTGAATTTCTGTGTCAGGGATGCCCAGACTCGGTCATGGTGGGCCAGTGTCCTGTAGAATTTAGCTCCATCTTCAATTAGACACACCAGCTAGTCAAGCTCTTACTAGGCATACTAGAAACTTCCCAGCTGGTGTTTTGGCAAGTTGGAGCTAAACTCTGCAGGACACCTTCCCTCCAGGACTGAGTTTGGGCATCTCTGATCTGTATGGATGTGATGTGCAGCATAAATTGTGTACCTTGACAGTTGTGTAGTTAGATGAGACAAATTTATGTTTGCCGTTCGGTGTTATGGTGGACTTAAGGTGGGTGACTCCACCAAGTCCCCAACATAGAGTTCACGTAAGGCCTCTTCTCTCCACAGTGCGATGTCAAACAGCGTGGACCCGCATCTCATACGAAGGTCCATGATGGGTACCTGTGCTCGGGTCAACCTGGCCGCTACTGAAAAATGACACACGGGTGAGGACAATGCAGGTAAGAAGTTTTTTTCACAATGCATCCTAATGTTTATACTCTTTGTCCTAAATAGTATGTAAAATTACAATAATTGAGTCCCAAAGTATAGTATGATGAAAAGGGTATGCCAAAATCCCAGGATGGTCTACTACTTCAGGTCCATTTTTTGGAAGTGTGGATAATATTGCCCACAATCCATTGCTCTTCGGTAAAGGACTCGGTCCAGAACTACAAACACAAATAAAACGCATTTAAGAAACTACAAGCATGGCGGTTGTGCATGACCGGCAGTTAAGTAGAGATGTTTAGAAAAAGGGGTTTAAGTTACTAATAATCAACATTTAACATGGTAAAAAATATTTAATATTTTTCTCCAATACTGTAGGATGTTAAATTAAATTAAATGTGGAGGATGTTAACTGTGTCAAGACAATTGACAGGCCAGTTTAAGACACAGTTGTGTGACGTGATGGTATGTCCCAAAGCTTGCTTGCTCTTCTACTTCTACTTTTACACTTTTGAGTGTGTACTTTTTCTTCACCAAATGAGTACATACTTATAGGGTGTAGTGTAAGTAGGGCATCAATCCTGGTCTGGCAATCCCTTAACACTAAATATTTTGTGTATTACTTCTAATGTATTCCCATTCAAGATTAATTCATCTAAATTGTGTATGTCAGATAAGGTTGTTAGCAGACTTCATTATCATGATTGAGAAACTCAAGGACAATAGGGGCTTTTGCACTGGGTAGTTATGGGAGCTCGGTTATAAGTTATAAGTTAGTTTACATCTTTTAAAACATGTTGAAATACTGTGTTGGTGTTTCTTATGGCATGCAATAGGTTTAGACCTTGTTCTGACCCTTAAATTATCCTCTGTTCTTGCGGGTTGAACATGCTAAACAGTAAGTATGCCCACCAATAGTTAAGGGAACCATGAACCTGTCCCTCCAGTGGAAAGCCCCTTATAGCTTACAGTTGCCTATAGTAAGTAAATCAGGATTACTGTGTTAGATATTCAATTATGCTTTTAAAGTCACTCACTTTTTCTATCTGCCCCTGGAGACTCAGGTAGCTCCTGTTTGTGAAGATGTCCTCTTCTTCACCAGTCTTGCGTGGGGAAGGTGGGTAGAGGGCCTCTTTCGCTGCTCTTCTGGCCTCCTCAGAAATGGGCAGTGGAGCTGTACTGAATATAATAGTTGCTTGATTGACGAACAACCATATTTGTGCGAGAGGGTGAAGTTTTTTACCACGTCTTACCACATATTATATATGTATGTGTGCGTGTGCGTGTGCGTGTGCGTGTGCGTGTGCTTGTGCGTGTGCGTGTGTGTGTGTGTGTGTGTGTGTGTGAAAGGAGTGTTGGTAAAAAGAACATTACTTTGTGCATTTGGTGTAATGCTGTGTTCATATGTTTGAAGTTCAAAAAACATTATTTTCGACATACTGAACATTATTGTTGCTCCTCTTTGCTGTGGTGTAGTGTTGTTAAAAAGTATAAGATAAGTATGTTAATGCAGTAGTAAAAATCACAAATTTATGTATAAAAAGAGCACCAAGTCACTTGTTTCAATGTAAAAAACTTTTAGCTAACAGTACGTTTATTTATAAAATAAATAAATAAAATAGAGAAATTCATACAACTGTTCAATCTGTTTCTCAAATCTGATTGTGTCTCTTTTTGAGTCACCGAATGTAGTTAAGAGGTTTCCAACGAGAATGTACTTATTTATAGTTCAAATATGCAGTTTGTTAAAAAAGATAAAGTCTAATTGACGTATAAATGTGCTTTGTTGTTTTTGGACATGGTCACCTGGAGTTCTGCACTCATCAATCCGCTCGAGAGCGCTCTCACCGTGGACAGATCTTCTGGAATTTACCACTGGCTCTGATGTCTCTGTAGTGGTTACACACGAGATATAATTAGTTATGGGTAAATCTAAGCTAGTCTTTGGTCTCATTAATCCATTATTTGTTTCAGAGAAGAAGATAGTTTTGGCAAATTAGCATGTTTATGTAAATTCAATGCAGTATATCAGAACTCTAACTTTACTCTTGAATTAATTGTCTAGCAGCTTTTTAATGGCTGTTTTTGTTGTTTATTTAATTTTATTCAACAAATAAAAATGTAAATAATCAAGAGTTTAAACAATGTATTTAATAATAGGGTTTAGTATTGAGAAAAGTGTATGTATTCACGATGGTGATTTTAGTTAATATTACATTGTTCCGCCATTAGATGGCGACAAGAGACTTTATGAGTGAGGAGTAAAACGTAACTGGGAATTTTAAACTGAAAAGTTACGCAGAAGTTATTTTCAGCTTCTTCAACAGTTTGACACAGCAAATAAATGCACTGAACAGCCTTAACAAATGAAAGGATAATAACGCTTTCTTTAATAAACATTTCAATTAATATCATATCATGGTGAAATATGAATAATGAATGCTCTATCAGATGCAGGTACGTTAATGACTCACTCAGATACAGTGAGGTTCTAATGCAGTTATACAGTGGCTTTCAATAAAGCAACTCAACGTTAGTTCGTTACTAGGTCTAAACCCAGCAAGCAATTTTTGGTCTATTAGCCGTGAAAACACAGCCCATACGTCTAGGCTAAAACAAGTTTGTATTTGGGCTGTCAGCGAAAATTTAATAGACCTCTAAACATATCCCAATATTAGACTAGTTATCAATAAAAAAATTAAACAATAAAACCCTGTAAATGCTGAGTTAGCCTACAGAATGGAATATCACACATCTAACTAGTTATTTTGCCAAAAAAGTGGCATGCAACAAAATTCAAGGTTATTTGGGCTGGAAGTGGGTTACACATAGCCGAACTATATTGGGTTTATTGTTAACCCAGATGGTGAAATGACGACTATTGCTTGCTGGGAAGTGACCTTTTGGAATTAGTAATGGAGCTTATGATCATCAGCTGACCAACAATCACACTTTGATTTGAATCCGTGGCAGAAGAAAGTAGTTGGCTGTGGTATAGTTAAGAGTAAGAAAGGAAGAGGCCAGGTGAGCATTAGAGATACTCAAGCTCTATTCAGTACTTTCAAACAAAACAATAAATTGCGCTCCTGGTGCCTTCAAAACAATTCACTTTTTTCTCACCATAACGTTCTCAGAGCGCTTCTCTCTCAGCCTGACGAGGCGCCCAAAGTCTCTCTCGCTGGTCTCTCTCTCCTATGATCCATTGTTTTTCTTTTAAACCAGTCTCTCCAGGCCAATTTACTGCAATCAGACACAGGTGTTACTTATTTGCACTTGACCTACTTACTCATCGCTTGTCTCCTAACCTTCTCTCCCGCTGCAGGCTCCGTCGAACCACGCCCACCACATTTGCATAAAAGAGGGCTTTTAAAGACATGGTTATTTTGTTTATGTACAGTGGTGTGAAAAGTGTTGGCCCCCTTCCTGATTTTTTTTTTTTTTGCATGTTTGTCACACTTTAATGTTTCAGATCATCTACCAAATAAAAATATTAATCAAAGATACCACAAGTAAGCAACAAGCAGTTTTTGAATGAAGTTGTTTATTATGAAGCGAAAACAAAATTCAAACCCACATGGCCCTGTGTGAAAAAGTATTTTCTCCCTAAACTTAATAACTGGTTAGCCAACCTTAGCAGAAAAAACTGCAATCAAGCATTTGCGATAACTTGCGATGAGTCTGTTACGGTGCTGTGGAATTTTGGCCCACTCATCTTGGCAGCATTTTTGTAATTCAGCCACATTGGAGGATTTTTCCAGCATGAACCGCCTTTTTGAAGGTCATGACACGGGCATCTTAATAGGATTCAGGAGTGACTAGGCCACTCCAAAGTCTTCATTTTGTTTTTCTTCAGCCATTCAGAGGTGTATTTGCGATCATTGTCCTGCTGCAGAACCCAAGTTCGCTTCAGCTTGAGGTCACAAACAGTTGGTCGGACATTGTCCTTCAGGATTTTTTGGTAGACAGCAAAATTCATGTTTCCATTTATCACAGCAAGTCTTCCAGGTCCAGAAGCAGCAAAACAGCCCATCACACTATCACCACCATATTTTACTGTTGCTATGATGTTCTTTTTCTGAAATTCGGTTACTTTTATGCCAGATGTAATGGGACACACACCATCCAAAAAGTTTAACTTCTCGACAGTCCACAGAGTATTTTCCCAAAAGTCTTGGGGATCATCAAGATGTGTTCTGGCAAAACTGAGACAAGCCTTTATGTTCTTTTTGTTCAGCAGCAGTTTTCGTCTTGGAACTCTGCCATGCAGGCCATTAGATGGTGACAAGAGACCGTTTTTATGAGTGAGCATTAAAACGTGACTTTGGGAATTCTAAACTGAAAAGTTAAGCGGAAGTTATTTTCAGCTTCTTCAACAGATTTTTTCATGCACTGAACAGCAAAATCACCCTTAAGAGATGAAAGGATATTAACGCCTTCTTTAGTAAACATTAAAATTAATGTCATATCATGGCAAAATTACCTAATCATTACCATTAATTATCTAATTAGTTAACAAGCAGAATCACCAAAAATCTAAGTAAGAAAAGCATTTTTTTGCAGTGCAGAGGTTGAATGGATTCCAAGTTGAGACAGAACAATTTTGTGGCAATGTAAAGGTTGATGCTGCCCAAGTGTGTGGAGACAATCGTGCCCTAAACATCTCTTCTTGGTTTCACTGATAGTTTTGCAGGAAATAGTGTCTGTCGTTAATTAAAAATTAACAAACCAGGCCTTCATACCCAGACAGCAGAGGATCCAGATTTGCTGCGTAATGCAGTGAAGTACCACCAGGGTTTACAGACCAATAATCCTGCAGAAACTGGCCTTAAACAAAGATTTGTCCTAGATGAGCTTGTGTTCTTCAGTGTTGTTCAGAAAGTCACACCAGATATCATGCATGATATTTTAGAGGGTGTTTGCCCACTAGAGGTGAAACTTGTGCTGTCAAAACTTATAGCTGAAGGTCACATTAGCCTTGATACTCTCAACTATAGTCTCACAAGCTTTGATTATGGTTTTGTTGATAGGTGCACCATCAGTCCTGTCAAGCCAAGTGTGCCTGTTATGATTCTTTCTTCTTATGATAGGTGATTTAATATGACAACAAGCACTGGGAATTGCTGATTCTACTGTTGTCTTTTATGGAAATTATATTTTCCCCGTCCTTGAATCCAGAGGCCACAATATACCTCAGATGCCTTATTCAAAACCATGATACACTCTTCCAAGAGGTGTTCCCTCATTAGCATTTAAAGCCGAAACACCATTTCATGGTTCATTATCCGCCTACGTCCAGAAAGATAGGCCCCCTTGTCAACTTTTGAACAATATGATATAAGGCTACACTCAGCTTTTTTAAAAGACTAAGCCGTATCACATGTAATTTAAAAAATGTCACAAAATCTGTGGCATACAGGCACCAAATGATGCTGTGCTTTCAGCGGTTGACAGGCAGGTTGTTCACAAAGGAAACTGAGATTGGTCCACGTCAAAAATCTGTTCTTAAGTCGGTCAAGAATGTCCAAGATGTTACTAGCTTGGAAGATTTTCCCTTTTCCAGTGATATTTATATCCCAGCATGGACACAGTATACAGACCAGAGATGTTTGGTCGTTTTGAAAAAATTGTCACTCTCAATGACAATGTGAAGCTATTAGTAGTATAGTTCAGAGATGGATAACAATTTCCTGAAATTTCCGTCCACCACCATGTCAGTTGCTCCCTGATTCACCTGTGGAAACACAACAACCCTGCAGATAAAAAAACCCAGCTAAAACCAGCCTAGGACAGTTATCCAGAACACAAGCATTGACACTCTTCACAAGGAGGGTTAGCCACAAACATCCATTGCCAAAGAAGCCGGCTGTATCCAAGCATGTTAACAGATAGTTGCGTGAAAGAAAAAGTGTGGAAGAAAAAGATGCACAATCAACTGAAAGAACCACAGCCTTGAGAGGCTTGTCAAGCCAAATCGATTCAAGAATTTGGGTGAACTTCACAAGGGCTAAGGAGAAGAAGAAATGGACTGTTGCCCGGTGGTCCAAAATCCTCTTTTCAGATGAGAGCAAGTTGTGTATTTCATTTGACTGTATTTCAAATTTCTGATTAATTTGTCGGAAATTGATAATTTACAACATGTGTCTATAGAGAACTTTATTGTTATGTAGACAGTTATGGATTATCTTTAAGATGTTTGTGATGGGCAATGTATGTACATTTGATGTTTATCATATGTGTCACGATCTGGGCTGTGGGGTTTTCCCTCAGCCACCTGAGGTCGCTGTTCCCTGCACTGCACTTCCTAATTGTTATCACCTGTCTAGATGTCATTTTCACTCGTTACACTTAACACCTGCTCACTATTAAGGACTATAAGAACTCTCATTCCCCACTACTCATTCTGTCTGCATTGTCTTCTGTCCTGTCATGTCAACTCTGTTCCTGAACCCAAGCTCTAGATAGTGTTCTCTGTTCTGTTTATTTTGTGTTCCAGTTTTGTGCCGCGCTTGGCTTTTTGTTGCGTTTTTGTTTATTTAATAAAATCATCTCTTATCTGCACCTGGACCCAGACCTCATTTTCTATTCCGAGACAAAATGCAGACAGCTACAGTGGGTCCAGCAGGGGAGATATCTTTTGAGGCGGCGTCTGACGCTCGCTTTCAGACGATTTATGCCTGTCTAGCGGCGATGGACGCCTATAGTGCTGAGGCTGCGCGGCAGCGCCCCTACTTTGCAGCGAGGGAGGAGGCACTCTTCCCCGGGATCGCGGCCGCACGGAAGCGCACTTGGTGGACTCCCGAGGTGGCGGTGTCCGCTTGCTCTGTCCCCGAGGAGGTGGCGACTCCTCTCTCTGTTCCTGACGCAGCAGAGACCGCTCATTCTGTTCTGGACGCGGCGGTGACCGCTCATTCTGTTCCGGACGCGGCGGTGACCGCGCTCTCTGTTCCGGACGCGGCGGTACCCTCTGACGTTCCTCTGGCGGCGGTACCTTCTGACGTTCCTCTGGCGGAGAGGCCAGCTCATGATCCTGGCCCGCCATCCTTCCCCCTGAATCACCTTCCCCTGTTCCTCCTCCCTCCGGACTGTTTTTGGCCTCAGGGAACGTCTGGAAGCTGTTCTGTAGGGGAGGGGTGGTGTCACGATCTGGGCTGTGGGGTTTTCCCTCAGCCACCTGAGGTCACTGTTCCCTGCACTGCACTTCCTAATTGTTATCACCTGTCTAGCTGTCATTATCACTCGTTACACTTAACACCTGCTCACTATTAAGGACTATAAGAACTCTCATTCCCCACTACTCATTCTGTCTGCATTGTCTTCTGTCCTGTTATGTCAACTCTGTGTTCCTGAACCCAAGCTCTAATTCGTGTTCTGTTTATTTTGTGTTCCAGTTTTGTGCCGTGCTTGGCTTTTTGTTGCGTTTTTGTTTATTTAATAAAATCATCTCTTATCTGCACCTGGACCCAGACCTCATTTTCTATTCCGTGACAATATGTAAACGAAAAAATGCTTAACGTTCATCCTAGTGTGGAAATCCCTCCACCTGGAAGACAGAATGCAGAAGAGACACTTTATTACCTTCCTTGCCTTTGACAGTCTGTAATTTAAGATTCTTCTCCAGTGTGGAATTCTGTTCCCTGGAAAATGTCTTATCAAATTAGTTTTTAATGGAAATGCAGCATCACCCAGCATGGTGTATGGCATTGGGCCTTGTACACCAGATACTGGAAAAGGACAGGCTCTTCTGAGAGCAGAACAACTGTAAACTCCACCATTACATGTTCTGCCAAAGTCTCCATCCTGGACAAATGTAAATCTGTAAGTCTAGAAGGACTACAGAAAAACTCTGCTTGTATTTAAAAAACAAGATGAGCAGGTGGCACAATGGTAAAGTTACCTTGCTTGTGTTTGTTTTCCAGCTGTTTAGCCAAATTATCCTGGTTCATCTTCCTCGGGATGCCCACCATGACCTTCACAGCTTCTTCTGGTAAGTAAGTGCTAAAACTACTAGATATCAGCACTGCTTTCCACAGTCAATCATAACATTCTTCTAGAGAGACTGGAAAACTGGGTCTGGGTTTCTGGGATGTCTTCTAATGTTTCAGTTCATACATAAAAAGAAGAGATTATTATGTGAGTTTAGAAAAGCATAAGTCTAAGTGGACGTCCATGAAATGTGGAGTCCCACAAGGCTCAATTCGTGCACCACTCTTGTTCAGCCTGTATAGGCTCCCACTGAGTCACATAATGAGAAAGAACCAAATTGCATATCATAGCTATGCAGATGATACCCAGATTTACCTAGCCCCATTGACTCCCTCTGCCAATGCATTGATGAAATTAACAGTTGGATGTGCCAAAACCTTCTTCAGTTAAACTTCTAAAGAAAACTGAAGTCATTGCATTTGGAAACAAAGATGAAGTTATTACCTTGACTCTTGGGGCCAAACAACTAAACATCAAGTCAAGAATCTTATCAGTTTCAGTAGCCATGTCAAAGCAGTAACTAAATCAGCATACTAAATGTTTAGTTTGCTGTCAAGACTTGGAGAAACTTGTTCATGCATCTTCCCAAAAAGACCATTAGACAGCTGCAGCTCATCCAGAACGCTGCTGAATGAGCTGAACACCTTCTTCGCTCGCTTTGAAGTGCAAAACAGCACCACAGCACAGAAGACCCCACCCCCTCATGGTGACCAGGTAATGACTTTGTCCCCGGACAGTGTGAAGAGATCCCTCAGCAGGATCAACGCTCGCAAAGCTCTGGGTCCTGATAACATTCCTGGTCGTGTACTGAGAGACTGTGCAGTGGAACTCACTGATGTCTTCACTGACATCTTTAACATCTCAGGCTGTCGTCCCCACCTGTTTCAAAGCAACCACGATTATTCCGGTGCCAAAAAAGTCATCTCCTTCCTGTTTTAACTCCTATAGGACGGCTGTATTGCCGGCGATACCGGCTCATTATTTTTTTTGATCAGCGCAAAAGACACTAAAAGTGATCTGTCGGTCATACAAATTAGAGATATACATCATTGGAAATTGTAAAGTGTGTACTTTTATTTGTGCACACTCACAAGAACAGCAGAAAGTTGTGCTTTTTTATTTAGAATAAAGAAAACAAACAGGGTGATTTCTGTTTTCTCTGTCTCCGCGAACTGCTTTTAGAAATGCGTCACTTAAATCATTCAAACTCGGTGAATACTCAGCACACAAACAGAAAAGTGGTATCTACTGAAAGCTTGAGATTTATGCTTTTAAACGAAGTAAGTTTTATCAAAAACAAATAATCTGTGATAAATTCATCTATATGAAACCAAGGAGATGTCAAGTCTATCGAGTTCCAACTAATTATCTCTAATGTGACCGCGCCCACTAGCGAAAATTTCTTTTGCCATGCAAATTAGCCATGTGCTGCAATCGTGGCAAGGACCGGAGTATCTGTACGCGAGGAAACTCCCACATCACCGCAACAAAGCAACATGACTTCAAGTTCATCTTGGTTACAGTTTGTTTCTGAATCAAGATAGCCTGGCTATCACCAGACCACGTTATGACTTCGTCATGATTCGTGGTCTGGGAACCACATGTTCATTTTCTCGTATTTGAGGCGTGGTTTACGAATGCCCAGAGCCTTTTATTGGGCGATACGAATGTCTATCAAATGCGCCTGTGCGTAGCTCATAGCCAATCGTTTCAATTATACCGGATGACGTATGTAGAGCGAACGCCAAAAGTTGCTCTTTATTCAAAATAAACTTGCGTTCTAAACAACTTAGAAAACTATACACCGTGTCTACACCGGACGCGACAGTTGCCGTGCCGCAACAGCTAAAGTATAATAGCTCAAAATCGTTCTAAGGCCCAGCATATTAGCGTTAGCCGCTTATGCTAACGATTAACTACATTACAATCCGATATTCAAATTAAAATATGCAATGTTCTTAACAGAAGCTCTAAATATGAAATTAAATTGAAACATACCTTACTTGAACTCTTTCATTTGATCCCGCAGTCATTCTACACTGGACACGACAAGGCGACCGTTGCAAATCATTTAAACTTTGTGTGACCACGTCATAAATAGAATGCGGCAGCAGATCACTGTCGGGGATTTGCCGCTCCGCGCTGCATCCAGTGTAGACAGCATAATAGGTTCTAACGTCATTTGTCGCGTCGCATCGCGCCACTCGCGTCCGGTGTAGACAAGGTGTAAGGCTGCGTCGAAAGATAACTTCGCGTCTGCTGCCATGCTGGATCCATAGTTAATAACCAACTGCTAAGGTGAGTCGCATAGAAGGCGTCATCGTCTTGCTGCTCCCTCCCCGTTCTGTGATTGGTTCCCTATCTTAGGTGAAAATTAGGTCCATGGTTTCGAAGCGTGAATAAAATCGCGCTGCGCAAGGCAGTATGGGAACACCCAGGCTAGAATGAAGATATGCTGTGAGGAAAAAGACTTATATTTACCACGATCATAAGAAGGACGCGATGCGACACAAACCCAGCAGGTGGAGACATTTACATGAGTAAGTCTTACTTTCATTTTCCTACTAGCTTTCGCTGTTATTTCCTTTGGCAAAACATGTACACATTTTACTAGTTAGACTTATTCCAAACTAAAATTCCTGACTTAATCAAATGAAACATTATGAAGTACGTTTGATTGCATCTCACACAATGGCAGGATATTTATAATGTTCTAGAAAAACGATGTGATTATGACTGTGAGATGCATTTATGACGATATCTTTATTACTGTAGAATCATACTTATGAATTTATTTATTTTATTGTATAACAGTAGGGTGAAATATAATATATAATATAATATGAGTGCTTGCACTGAATGTGTGTTATCATGTAACAAATGCTAGAGTATAGACTGTATTCTGACAAATGATCCTGATATGATTTTTGGTTTGTTTTGTTTTTGTAGTGATCTCAAACCTGCTCAAAAGATGAATCCTGCCCTCTTTTCCTTGAGTCCCTTCAAACTGTTTTCCTCTGAGAGCACTAGAATCTTGAGATGTTAAACTACACTGATATTCTAGTGTAAAACCAGTTTTTGACTTTTTTTGTGTGCATTTTTTTGTAATTGTTCCATTTGTTGAACAGAATTCAGAAGAAGTTTTCAGAAATGCCACAAAGTCTGTGCACATCTGTGTGGTTAGGAGAGGGAGCTCAATAATGTGTCTTTGACCTTCATTATGTATGTTTTGTTTATACAGTGTAGTAAATAAAATAAAAATAATCTAAAACTCCATTCTCTGAATCTTCTCACATTGTTTCCTTACCTGCTATAGTCAAGTCAGTCATTGATGGGGCCATTAGGGAGGGCTCTTTGTCTCCCGGGTGTGAACTGCTAAATATTCATGGGTCATTGCCACACCTATGAATAATCCCTTTCGATCACAAAACATGTTTTATAAAATTTAAATCAATATATTGTTTTCTCTGAACGAGTGAACGAGATGATTTTCACATCATTTGGTTGAAAAAAATTCTAGCCTACGACATCCAATTATCTAAAGTCTTGTAAAGAAATGTCCTATAAGTTGTTCATGGCCTTATTTCAGTGACTTCAAAACTTTAGATTTTCAATAACCACGCATAAACATAGGTTTCTCAAAAACACAAACATGCACATTAATGTTGCTTGCATATTATTGTAGCCCAATATGTGCTGATTACAATGTAATCTGACTTTAACCATTCATATGTTTTTAAGATACTGAAAAAAGCACAAATGTCAGGGCATGTCAAAACTTCTTCAGGGCCCCAAAACACCTCAGACCCCAGAGGGTTAATGACTACCGTCCAGTTGCACTTACTCCCATCCTCATGAAGTGCTTTGAACGGCTAGTCATGCAGCACATTAAATCTGTCCTTCCCCCCTCACTGGACCCCTTCCAGTTTGCATATCGGCCCAACCGCTCGACAGATGACACCATCTCCACTGCACTCTGCACTCACACACCTGGACAAAAAAGACTCATATGTCCGAATGCTGTTCATAGACTTCAGTTCAGCATTTAACACTATAATCCCACAACAGCTCATACAAAAACTGATCCAGCTGGGGCTCAACACCTCACTGTGTAACTGGCTGTTGGATTTCCTCACAGGAAGACCACAAGCAGTACGGGTCGGCAGTAACACATCCAGCACTATCATTCTGAACACGGGGGCACCTCAGGGATGTGTGCTGAGCCCCCTCCTCTTCACTCTGCTGACCCACGACTGCACTCCGTCACACAGCTCCAACCTCTTTATTAAGTTTGCGGATGACACGACTGTGGTGGGTCTCATTAGCAACAGGGATGAGACAAACTACAGAAGCGAGGTGAGCCGCCTGGCCACGTGGTGCGGAGACAACAATCTCTCTCTGAATGTGGCGAAGACGAAAGAGATTGTTGTTGACCTCAGGAGAGTGCACACTCCGCGTGCTCCTCTGACCATCAACGGTGCGTCTGTGGAGAGAGTCAGCAGCACCAAGTTCCTGGGTGTGCACATCACTGAGGATCTCTCCTGGACAAACAACACCACTGCACTGGGCAAGAAAGCACAGCAGCGTCTCTACTTCCTTAGCAAACTGAGAAGAGCTAGGGCACCAGCCCCCATCATGTACACATTCTACCGAGGAACCATCGAGAGCATCCTGTCTAGCTGCATCACTGTGTGGTTTGGAGCCTGCAATGCGTCCTGCCAAAAAACTCTCCAACGCATAGTCAGAGCAGCTGAGAGGATCATTGGTGTCCCTCTCCCCTCCCTCCAAGACATCTACAGCACACGTCTCACCAAAAAAGCCCTCTGCATAGCAGCCAATCCCACCCACCCAATGCAAAGCTGCTTCAGCCTGCTACCATCAGGGAGGAGACTGCGGAGTCTCCAGGCCAGGACCAGCAGACTGAAGGACAGCTTCATCCATCAGTCTGTCAGGAAGCTCAACTCTCTCCCGGCTCTGCCCTCAATCCCCTCTTCTGCCCCACAACTTTCTGAACTCTGACACACACACACACACACACACACACACACACACACACACACACACACACACACACACACACACTGACTTGCACCAGTCACTTTGTGCAGCACTGGTCTGCCAACTACCTCACACTATTCATAGACAGTAACAAGACTGCTCTGACACTTTTACACTTTACAAGCTCTGTTGCACTACATTGTTTACATTTGTGGGATTACAAATTTAAGAATCTGTTAAAGAGTTGTTGATCCTACATTGTATTTAGCATTTGTGGTAAATATGAGGAAATCAGACAAATTACTCTATCAAGCAAAGTTTGTAGCCAGAGGTTCCTGCCAGCTCCTGTTCTCTTACAGTTCTCAAAGTACAGCTATGCCTTTGTCTCTATGATACTGTGAAGGTATGGGCAATACTGTCAGACTGATTGAATTAGCACATATGCCTTTGTCTCTATGATAATGTGAAGGTATGGGCAATACTGTCAGACTGATTGGATTAGCACCTATGCCTCTGAATGACACTGTTATGATAATGAGATCAGGGCTTGGGAACTCTGGTAAGGGGCTGATTCCTGTTCTGCATTTGCATGCTTTGTTTAGATTGACTCCACCTCTATGTTTTCCTCCCCCTGGAAAGGTATATAAACTGTAATGTATATGCCTTGGTAGACGACTTTTGATGACTGCAGCGAACGAACAGCTAGGATCTCAATAAAGAGAAACTTCTGCTTCAAGATATCCAAAACGTCTCCTGGTCTCTGAGAAAAGTTCACAAGAGTTTTGGTGCCGTGACCCGGATAGAGCTTCTTACCAGACATCGTTCCCGACTGAAATCCAGAACCTTTTTTCAGCTCAACAACGATTTCGTGAGTATAACTCTATCCAAAAGAACCACTAAAGACCAGTACATATAGTAATCCTCTGCGCCGCCAGAGAAGTGTTAACAAACAAGCTGCAGGGTTTGGTTAGCAAACTAGTTTATCCTCTGTTTATTCAGGGAAGGTTAACTACAGCTATTACAGTTTAGTTAACTAAGTTACCCTCTAAAGTTGTTCTTTTAGAGAAGAGTTGTTTATCCTCTGTTCACCCAGGGAAGTTTAGCATTACGTGCTAAATCTGTTATCCTCTGTTTTAAGCAGGGAAGTTTAGCCTTAAAATGCTAAAATTTGTTATCCTCTGTTTTGGCAGAGAAGTTTAGCATTAAGTGCTAGTAGTTTGTGTTGTCCTCTGTTAATTCAGGGAAGGTTAACAATAGTTGATCTGTGTTAACAAGCGTACCCTCTGTTGATCAGAGAAGTTTTAGTGTTGTTATTGTGTGGTAGCAAAGAAACTTGAAAAATGGTTAGAAAGAATGCTAGGCTAATTCCAACCACAGAGAAAGGTGGACTAGCTATGCCATTATGGACAGACGATGAGTTTAAATCATTGTTAGGAGAGCATATGGACTCAATAGTGACTGAGTCAGTAAAATTTGATTTGACAAAGAAATTTGGTATTGATCCAGATAAAGTTTGGTCAATTGAAGAGTGCAAAAAGGTACTCGGAACATGTATCCGAAAGAAAAACCTAAAAGGCATTATCTGCTGCCACAGAGAATTTACAATATCATTAGCACAAGAACAAGCTCAGTGTATCACTAAGTTGAAAGAACAAAACCAACAGCTGCACAATAGATTGTCCCGTTTCACTAAAAAGGTGGGCTATAACCAGGCCTCAACCAAAAGTGATTCAAAAGACCAACAGTCAGATGAAAGCTATCCTGACTTACAGTCTTCATGTAGACCAGAAGACAGTGGCAATACTGGAACAATGGAGAAAGATGCAGTGAATTCAGTGAAGGTATGTGGTGCTAGGAGAAGATCTCAGGGAATTGAGAAAATTGAAGGTGTTTCTCCAAACTCTTCTGTTGTTCCAGTACAAATGGTTGCCAAAGCGCTAAGACCTAAAGACATAGAGAGATTGTCCCAGAGCTTACCTTCAGCACGCACACATTTTTCAGAATTTAGAAGAACATTGAACAGCAAAATGCTTCTTTATGGCATGTCGTTAACAGAAGTCACACAGGTGATGTCACAAATTCTAACTGAATCGGAATTCAACAGTTTTGAGTCTGCTGTTACTTCTGAAAGGTTGTATCAGCGATTTCTAGCCTAAAACATAAAGTGTCAATTTCAGCTTACCTTTCTTCACGATCCGCTCGCTGCCTGCCCCATAAATTGTCTGTGAAAAAAATGCGTCTCTCTGGTCAGCCTAGGGTCCGAGATATGCCAAAAAAACAATCGGCACTACCAACCTTTCCACACAAAAACAAACAGTGTTCCAACCAATCAGCGTCAGGGGTTTGGTGTTGTGGACTTTCGCTCCGCCTCCCTCACGTCCCAGCACCAGTAGGAAAGTCCACAACACCAAACCCCTGAGGCTGATTGGTTGGAACACTGTTTGGTTATCTGTGGTGTGTTGATAGCGCCGATTGTTTTTTTGGCATATCTCGGACCCTAGGCTGACCAGAGAGACGCGTTTTTTTCACAGACAATTTATGGGGCAGGCAGCGAGCGGATCGTGAAGAAAGGTAAGCTGAAATCGACACTTTATGTTTTAGGCTAGAAATCGCTGATACAACCTTGAACTACAACATGCCAATAAAGGCAATTTGAGAGAAGGTGTTTTAAAAATTCTAAAGAATATCATAGGACCCAAAACAGACTGGTCCAGAATCACTAACTGTGTGCAAAAGAAGGATGAAACTGTAAGTGAGTACACTGAAAGGTTTTGTCAGTCAGCTGCAGCATACAGTGGAATAGCTGACACTCCAGAGAAGGTGCTAGATGATAAAGGACCACTAGCTCGTACATGGTTTGATGGCCTTTTAATTGAATATAGAAATGCACTGCCTTTCTTAGATCTCACATGGTCCAATAGAACCCTGCAAAGCAACTTGGACAGGTTAGCTATTTGGGAAAGAAACTCTGATGTTAAAGCCAGAGTAAAGATTGCAGCAGCTTCCTTTAAGTTGAAAACAGAGAACCGACAGGAAAGTAAATGTCCTAAGAGAGAGGGTAGTTGTCATTACTGTGGCAAACCTGGACACAGGATGAAAGAATGCAGGAAAAACAAAAAATACGTAAAAGAAATGAACAATGTAAATCAGCTTTTACACAGTCTGCTAGCAATGCTAAAACAGCACCTCCCCACTACACCAAACTCACTGGGCAGCTTGCTAAGGTGCTAACCGTTAAGGCTGTGAATTCTTAATTACCCCAGTAATCTACAACAAAGATGAAAGACTCTTTGTTAACAGAACAAAGGGAAGTTGAATATCACTCCCCCCAAACTTGGGGACACTTGGTTAACAACACTCACAGCCATACCAGAATATTTTATTCAGTAACCCATCCTCTGTTATGATGTCTACCAGGACTGATGTTTAATTAGAGGACTGAAATGTAGTGATTGCATTGTTTTGGAAATACATGTATTTTTGTTCTGCATTAGGAACTTATGTCTCACACTATACAGTGTGCACAACACTTAAAGGGACAGATTAGGACACACAAACCAGTGAGGAGCCCAGGAAAGAACCGAAGTGCAATAGGCCTCGGGGGCCAATCCTGCAGTGAACATTTCCTCATAGGTTTTTCCCCATTAGTACTTTCAATCCCCACCTCACTGGTCTATTAGGTGTCAAATTAAGATAAGGTTAAGAAAAAAAAAACACTATACGATCACTAGAATTTTAATGTAATAAATAAAACCACTATACGATCAACAGAAGTCTAAAAATGTCTATGCATGAATACTGCTGGTCTGCTGTTTCTTTGTTTTCTTGGGTTTCAGATGTGTATGCCAAGTCATCTTCATAAGAGAAACCCTGGTGTGAAGCATCACTTCAGACATCCATGAACAAGCTTCATGAGGACAAAGAGTCATCTGAGTGAATCTACGTGGGAAACGGACTACAGAAAACAGACAGCTTCACACCTATTCAGGCGCCATAGACTTCAAGACTTCCACTCTTACGCTACATGATTTTCTGTGACATCATGTAGTTTGTACGACATTTCACCATCCCTTGTCGTATGTGTCAACAGTTATGGTTCTGAAAAGAACTATTACACCTACGTAAATCTAGGACAAGACCCAGAATAAGTTGTATGTGCCTGTAACTTTTTCAAGTTACATGACTGCAAGATGGGGCTTATGTTAACCAACGTAGGCTATAGAATGGACTTATGAAAGTTTCAGAGAATCACATGAGAGAACTTCAGTCATCCATCAACACGATCAAGATTGCCATTCTAGTAATCACCATGAACATTGCAACAGAATCCAACAAGACATTCTTGATCTTTCAGCAAAATTACACCAGATGACTGAAGATAGTTCTTCATGGTTTGGAAACTTGTTAGGGAAACCCTGGCTGTGGATCAAGGACATAGCAGTTCTGCTATTGATTCTCCTACTGGTGTACTATCTATGCGTCCACAGTATCAAGTGTTTCATTTAGCAAATGACCCACGACCATCACAAGGAAATGACTGGTCCAACCAGAAAAGACTATTACCCGTAAGAACTTAACGGGCCCTAGCTGCAAGTTTGTTTCTATGTCAACATGCCGTTACAAACAATCACCACAGAGCAAGTACTATGTGCCTGTAACAATCAAAGGTTACAAGAACGAACTTTTAAATGTTTAAATTTGTATTATGTGAGAGTTATTCAAACTCTCAAAGGGGGAACTGTGGGATTACAAATTTAAGAATCTGTTAAAGAGTTGTTGATCCTACATTGTATTTAGCATTTGTGGTAAATATGAGGAAATCGGACAAATTACTCTATCAAGCAAAGTTTGTAGCCAGAGGTTCCTGCCAGCTCCTGTTCTCTTACAGTTCTCAAAGTACAGCTATGACTTTGTCTCTATGATACTGTGAAGGTATGGGCAATACTGTCAGACTGATTGAATTAGCACATATGCCTTTGTCTCTATGATAATGTGAAGGTATGGGCAATACTGTCAGACTGATTGGATTAGCACCTATGCCTCTGAATGACACTGTTATGATAATGAGATCAGGGCTTGGGAACTCTGGTAAGGGGCTGATTCCTGTTCTGCATTTGCATGCTTTGTTTAGATTGACTCCACCTCTATGTTTTCCTCCCCCTGGAAAGGTATATAAACTGTAATGTATATGCCTTGGTAGACGACTTTTGATGACTGCATGTAACGAACAGCTAGGATCTCAATAAAGAGAAACTTCTGCTTCAAGATATCCAAAACGTCTCCTGGTCTCTGAGAAAAGTTCACAACACATTGTTTACGTGGTTTGCACTCTCTACCATGTGCCCTTACTTGTATATTGTGTTTTTAATTTTATATATATGTTTATTTGTATTTATTCATTTTTTTTATTCTACATTTGTATATAATGTTACTGTTTGTATTTAATGTTACTGTTTATATTTAATGTTACTTGTATGCACCATGGGTCTGAGAGTAACGCAATTTCAATTCTCTGTATGTCCTGTACATGTGGCAGAATTGACAATAAAGTTGACTTTGACTTTTGACTTTGACTGCTGCCAGGATTCTGACTAGAACAAGAAAATCAGAGCATATCACAGCAGTCCTCAGGTCCTTACACTGGCTTCCAGTTACATATAGGAATGACTTTTAAGTATTATTACTCATTTATAAATCACTCAATGGCCTAGGACCTAAATACATTGCGTAAGTGCTCACTGAATATACGGAGATATATATGCTATATAAATAAACTTGTCCTGCCTTGCCTTGCCTTGTTCCTCTTCTTCCAGTTGCCAACAGACCACCTGTTCTTCTTCCAGCTGTTACCAGACCAAATGTTTCTCCTTGTACTGTCCCCAGACCTAACTTTAGCATAGTAGCCCATTAACTGGTCCAGGTTATACGGTTAAATATGACCAACTCATATGATTTTGGAAGTTCTTGGACTTCCAGTGAAATATTTCAACAACAGCTGGATCGATTACAATGAAGCATTGCTCACATATCCATTGCTTTACCTTTTATCTTGTATCATCATGAGGTTCACATCAGAATTTTTGAGCGGAAACTATTTGATGGATTACACTAGAATGATATATACTGTACAGGTATTTGCGCAGTTGTGGCCTCATGAATCTGCTGCAGGATGGGCCAGATATGGAGGAGCATCTGTTGGAGTCTGGTGCTCTGATTCTCCACATTGAAAACAACAATGTGGTTGGGATGGTCAAGATATCAGAGGAAACTCCATCTACGTCTAAGGAGTCCACATTGGAATCTTCTAACAATATTGTATTTCAGGTCACCTGTTTTGGACTGCAAGGCAGTCTGAAGGGTAAAATAAACTGTCTTGATGATTATGTCATTGACAAATCAACTGGCGTGGCGTCAATGGGAAGAATGGCTTTGAAATTAGATATGAAACCATCAGGAACCATTTAGACTCCAGCGCCACCGTTTTAAAGAACTCCAACCTATCTGGAGTCTCCAGAAGTGCAATGGGTCAGGTTCTCAGAGACTTTGCTTGGGCAAAAAAATCTTGAAAAACGATCCTCAATTAATAAGAATAACATTCTGAAATGTTGTGAAATACATGGAGACTCTTTCAAAAATATATCATGTAATTTGTGCACAAGACTTTATTAAGGACTGACACGTAACTAATCTAAACTAACAAACATACAATCACTCATACATGGAGAAAGGGCAAGTCAGATTGGATGAATGGGGGGGGGGCGCTGTTGCGCGTTAAGCATGTAAGACGTGTTTTCGAACGCTCCCAGGGAAGGCAACATATTTGTTCACTTATTTAACAGTACAGCTCATTTTTTCCAGTAAAACTTTTAAAAACTAGCTTCAGAGACTCTACGTGTACGCTTGTATTAGTCATAAGTGTAAACATGGCGACGTCTCGCTCCAAAGCCGACACGGGTAGGGGAGGCCGCAACAAAGCCCCGGTCTCTACAGGCGATACTAACGGATCCCCGGGAAAAGAATGCGCCGCGGATAACTCATCCGGGAATATCACTAGTCTTCAGATGATGCTGGACTCTGTCAAGAATGAGATCTGTCAGAAAATAGATTCATTATCTACTGACTTACGCTCGGAGATTGTCACAGTGCGATCAGACGTCAAAGGCTGGTTGGAACCCTTGCAGCAGATGGTCGAATCCAATACTAGTACCATCAAAGAATTAGAGCGCTCTTCTTCTGATCATAGCGATCGCATAACAGAACTGGAGAATTTGTTTTCGACTTTCAACGATCGCTTAACTCATCTTGATGCTAAGTGCGAAGATTTGGAGGGCCGTTCCAGGAGGAATAATATTCGCCTAGTGGGTCTCCCTGAAGGCAACGAGGGCTCTCGTCCAACTGAATATGTGGCCCAACTTCTGCAAGAGGTATTACAACTACGGGATAAGCCCCTATTGGATCACGCGCACCGTACACTACGCGAAAAACCGAAGAAAGGGCAGCCTCCTCGTCCACTCGTCATTAGAGTGCATTACTTTCATGCTCGTACTGACATTCTTCAAAGGACTGCAGAACTCTCTCCTCTTAATTACGACGGTAAGAGACTGTCAATCTTCGCTGACTACACTACGGCGGTGGCCAAGAAGCGGTCTGCATTCAGAGATGTCAAACGTGTGCTCCACTCGTGTCCTGGAATCAAGTTTGGCTTACTTTTCCCCGCGGTGCTGAGGATCACTACAGCTGATGGAGTTTCACATAAGTTTGTGGAACCGTCCGAGGCACTGGACTTCATTCGCAAAAACCTGAAATCTACAGAAACTGTAGGTAATGACACATAGTTCATAGACTGGTCAGACCTAAATACCTTTACTGGACATCATTATGCCTATTTGTAGTACTGACCTTATATTATAGGTAATTCACAAAGGCTGTCAAGTGTATTCTGAGGTTTAACCTCTTTTTTTTCTTTTGCCTTTTATTTGTATTAATGGTCCTTTTATTGTGATTAAAGTAAAATATTTTATATTGAGGTTGGACCAGGCTAGACATAGTTTCACAAGTGCTGTTCTGTGTAGCTCCCTATTTTATTTCAAATACCGTTGCCTTCTCTGAGGCGACAAGTTGCGAGTTAGAGTTAAAACTTGCGTTGCCTCAGTAGGTTCAGTAAGAAAGTTAACGTTAAGGAAGGGTCATGCATGTATCTCGTTTGGGGAGATGCTTATTTTCTTTTTTTTCTTTTTCCTTTTTTTTTTCTTTTTCTTTTTTCTTTTTCTTTTTTTCTTTTTTTTTCTTATTATGGATGTGCCAACTACAGTTTTCTTGGGTGTCAGAATCTTTTATCAGTAGTTTATTATATTTTATTCTATAATTATCCTTTCTGTACATTTGATTTTACACGATCATTATAAATATGGCTCAGCCTAAGGTGGCATTTAAGCCGGGGGGTAGTAACCTAAGATTTGTAAGTTGGAACTGTAAGGGGGTAAACGAACCAGTGAAACGGAGCAAGGTGTTACATCATCTTCAACACTTAGGTGCACATATTGTCTACCTCCAGGAGACTCATCTTAAAGCTAAAGACCATTTATTATTAAAAAGAAGATGGGTTGGTCAAGTTTACCATTCCTCATTTCAGGGCAAAGCTAGAGGGACAGCAATCCTTATACACAAATCAGTGAAATTTGTATGTTCAGATGTTAAAACAGATCCAAATGGCAGGTATGTCATTGTCTCGGGGAGAATTGGAAATACTGAACTTCTCTTGGTCAATATTTATGCTCCTAATTGGGATGATGACAAATTCTTTAGACATTTATTTTCCTCACTGCCAGATATATCTTTAAGTTTTCTTATTTTAGGAGGGGATTTCAATTGTTGGCTTAACCCAAATCTTGATCGTTCGTCTCTCAAACGTAATTCACCCTCAAAATCTGCTCGTGTAATTCAATCTTTTATGGACGAGTTTTCAGTTTCAGATCCCTGGCGTTTTTTTTAATCCACTAATCCGCATTCTCTTTTTTTTCCCATGTGCACCAAACATTCACACGCATTGATTACTTTATAATAGATAATAAACTTATTCAGTCAGTAGAATCATGTGATTATAATGCTATTTTAATATCAGACCATGCACCAGTAACCATGAATATTTACTTTGAGGGGCCTGATGGCACACGTCCATTGTGGCGGTTGAATACTCGTATGCTATTAGACCAAAGCTTTGTAGAGTTTGTCTCTAATAAAATAGACTTTTTTATATCCACGAATAGCAGTCCAGAGATATCTGCATCTCTTTTGTGGGAGACTTTGAAGGCATTCCTTAGGGGAGAAATCATTTCATATATTAGTCACAGGACAAAGTTAAACAAAAAGAGACGTTCTGAGATAACACAAAAAATTATTCAGTTAGATAATATATATGCGGTTACCCCATCTTCAGATATATATAAGGAACGCCAGTCATTACAGGCAGAGTTTGATATTCTCTCAACAAGTCATGCAGAGAATTTATTACTTAGAACTAAGTCTAGGTATTATGAAGAGGGTGACAAAGCAGGTAGGCTACTAGCCCTACAACTAAGGCATGAATCAACTTCCCACCTTATCCCCCAAATCCGAATGCCTACAGGAATAACAACAGATCCCATATTAATCAATAATCAGTTTAAAGACTATTATACTTCACTTTATGCTTCTGAGCAAACTGCTAATTCATCTGATTTTGATAATTTTTTCAGTGCCTTTAAAATCCCAACAGTTAATTCTAACTCAGTTGAACAACTTGAAGCACCCATTAGTATAGAAGAACTTACCCAAGCTGCTACCTCTTTACAGTGTGGCAAATGTCCTGGACCCGATGGGTATCCAGTAGAATTTTATAAGAAGTTTATGAGTAAATTGGCTCCCATATTAATAGAAATGTATAACGAATCATTTAAGTCACTTAAACTTCCTCAAACACTTAATCAAGCCTCAATCTCCCTGATCCTTAAAAAGGATAAAGACCCTTTGGAATGTTCCTCATATCGGCCTGTCAGTTTACTTAATGTAGACTTCAAGTTGTTATCAAAACTGTTATCAATGCGACTGGAATCTATATTGCCATCAATTATATCTCCAGATCAGACCGGTTTTATAAAGAGTAGACATTCTTTTTTTAATGTTAGACGGTTATGTAATGTGGTATATAATTCTTCTTCCCGTTCTACCCCGGAAGCTGTAATATCATTAGATGCTGAAAAAGCATTTGACCGGGTGGAATGGGGATATCTTTTTTACACTTTAAAAAAAATTCGGTTTTGGTGAAAGATTCATCTCATGGGTAAAACTGTTGTATTCAGCTCCCCAAGCCTCAGTTAGAACTAATAATACTCGTTCTGAATACTTTAACCTCCATAGATCCACTCGTCAGGGATGCCCCTTAAGCCCACTTCTTTTTGCTATTGCCATCGAACCCCTATCTACTGCTTTGAAAGTTAACCCATTAATAAAAGGAATAACAAGAATAGGTATAGAGCAGAGGGTCTCGCTATATGCAGACGATCTTCTTCTTTATATTTCAGATTTTACTGTGTCAGTTCCGGCAGTTATTAATACTTTGCAATCTTTTGGTTCTATTTCGGGCTATAAACTAAATTTAGCCAAAAGTGAATTTTTCCCACTAAATCCAGCTGCCAAAAAATATCCCATACATACTTTGCCATTTAAAATGGCACAGGGTAAATTTAAATACCTTGGGGTTTGGATAACCAATAGATTTCAAGATCTTTCAAAGTTTAACTTTGATAATTTAATGTCCCAAGTTCAGAAAGACTTTGAGAGATGGTCAGTGCTTCCTTTGTCCTTGGCAGGCAGAATTAATACTGTGAAAATGAATACCCTCCCAAAATTCTCATATCTGTTTCAGTGTATCCCCGTTTTTCTCCCTCAGTCCTTTTTCCGAAGACTTGACGGTTTAGTACAGAGTTTATATGGAATAAAAAGACTGCTAGAATCCGTAAAGCACTTCTTCAACGCCCTAAGTCTCTTGGAGGTATGGCCTTGCCCAACTTTCAGTACTACTATTGGGCTGCTAACTTTAGAGTCTTTCAGTACTGGCTAAACCAGCCTCAGTGTTCACCTATGTGTGTCACGTGAGATAACAGGGAGGTCTGGGTCCAAATGCAGGTGAAGAAATGATTTTAATATAATTAAACACAAATAAACAAACAAAAGGCCAACACGGCACACTAAGAACTAAAACACAAAATAAACAAGATCTAGAACATAAACTTAAGTCAAGAAATTCAAGAACATGGAAACAAACATGACACGAGACAATGCAGACATGAATGCAGAGTGAGTGGAGATGATACTTATAGTCCTGATAGTAATTGTGAACAGGTGTGAGTGAATCAGTGTAAATGACAAAACAGACGTGAATACTTGGGAGTGCTGTGCAGGGAAGGGAAAACAGTGACCTCAGGTGGCTGAGGGAAGCCCCACAGCCCCGATCATGACAGTACCCCCTCCCCACGGAACGGCTCCCAGACGTTCCCTAAGTCTGGAGGGAGGAGGCACGGAGGAAGGCAAGTCAGGGGGAGGGATGGCGGGCCAGGCCCGTGTAACGGCGCGTCAGGCCCAATAGCGGACGTCGCCGCGTCAGGCACGGAGATAGCGGACGTCGCCGCGTCGGGCACGGAGATAGCGGACGTCGCCACGTCAGGCAAGGAGATAGCGGACACCGCCGCGTCAGGCACGGAGACATCGGACGCCGCCGCGTCAGGCACGGAGACATCGGACGCCGCCGCGTCAGGCACGGAGATAGCGGACGCCGCCGCGTCAGGCACGGAGATAGCGGACGCCGCCGCGTCAGGCACGGAGATAGCGGACGTCGCCGCGTCGGGCACGGAGATAGCGGACGTCGCCACGTCAGGCAAGGAGATAGCGGACACCGCCGCGTCAGGCACGGAGACATCGGACGCCGCCGCGTCAGGCACGGAGACATCGGACGCCGCCGCGTCAGGCACGGAGATAGCGGACGCCGCCGCGTCAGGCACGGAGATAGCGGACGCCGCCGCGTCAGGCACGGAGATAGCGGACGCCGCCGCGTCAGGCACGGAGATAGCGGACGCCGCCGCGTCAGGCACGGAGATAGCGGTCACAGCCGCGTCAGGCACGGAGATAGCGGTCACAGCCGCGTCCGTACCAGAGAGAGCGGTCACAGCCGCGTCCGTACCAGAGAGAGCGGTCACCGCCGCGTCCGGAACAGAGAGCGCGGTCACCGCCGCGTCCGGAACAGAGAGCGCGGTCACCGCCGCGTCCGGAACAGAGAGAGCGGTCACCGCCGCGTCCGGAACAGAGAGAGCGGTCACCGCCGCGTCCGGAACAGAGAGAGCGGTCACCGCCGCGTCCGGAGCAGAGAGAGCGGTCACCGCCGCGTCCGAAACAGAGAGAGCGGTCACCGCCGCGTCCGAAACAGAGAGAGCGGTCGTCGCCACCTCCCCGCGAAAGAGCGTCTCCACCCCCTCCTCAAAGCAGGGGCGCGACCGTGCAGCCTCGGTGCTGCAGGCGTCCATCACCGCCAAGCAGGCGTAGATGAACTCAAACCTAGCAGCCGACGCCGCCTCAAAAGACATCCCTGCAGTGTCCGGAACAGATCGGGTTGTCGCCGCCTCCTCAAAAAAAATCCTCCCCGCTGGACCCATCTTGGATGTCTGCATTCTGTCACGTGAGATAACAGGGAGGTCTGGGTCCAAATGCAGGTGAAGAAATGATTTTAATATAATTAAACACAAATAAACAAACAAAAGGCCAACACGGCACACTAAGAACTAAAACACAAAATAAACAAGATCTAGAACATAAACTTAAGTCAAGAAATTCAAGAACATGGAAACAAACATGACACGAGACAATGCAGACATGAATGCAGAGTGAGTGGAGATGATACTTATAGTCCTGATAGTAATTGTGAACAGGTGTGAGTGAATCAGTGTAAATGACAAAACAGACGTGAATACTTGGGAGTGCTGTGCAGGGAAGGGAAAACAGTGACCTCAGGTGGCTGAGGGAAGCCCCACAGCCCCGATCATGACAATGTGGCTTGCTATGGAAGTAAACTCTTGTCTGCCCACTACATTAACAGCCCTGTTACATTCCCCTATTAAAAGTTCATACTCTCTCTTTACTAAAAATGTAATTGTAAAAAATTAATTGCGAATCTGGAGACAGTTTAGACGCCATAATGGATTACAAGCTTTCCCTATGTCGGCCCCCATAGCATCAAACTTTGTTTTCCCTCCATCCATGATGGATAGGACTTTTTCCCAATGGGCAACTTACGGCTTATCTGTGTTTAGAGATTTATATATAGATGATATCTTTGCATCTTTTCAGCAGCTTTCAGATAAGTTTTCAATGCCCAAAAACAATTTTTTTCGGTATTTACAGGTTCGCAGTTTTATTCGTGATATGCATCCTCAATTTCCTAGTCTTCCAGTTACAACTCCCTTGGACTCATTCCTCGAACCAAGGTCTATTGGGAAAGGGATGATTTCCTATATTTATGATAAAATATGTTCCCTGCATAGTAGTTCACTGACATCTTTAAAAACACAGTGGGAAGAAGACCTATCAGAAGAGATTCCAGATGAATTATGGGAAAGTGTTTTGAATAGGGTACATTCTTCATCTCTATGTGCCAATCATGGGTGGATCCAATGCAAAATACTCCATCGTATTCACTGGACTAAGGTCAGGCTCTCCAAAATTTACTCTGATGTTGATCCTATCTGTGACCGCTGTCATCAGGGTCCAGCAACCCTGACAAATATGTTCTGGTCCTGCCCAAGTTTACATGGATATTGGGTCCAAATATTTGAAACAATATCTCACGTAGTTGGGACAGCAATCAAACCTGTAGCGATAACAGCACTCTTCGGTGTACTTCCCTTACCAGTTCATCACCTAGGTTACAAGGCAGACTTTGTGGCCTTTGTATCCCTCCTGGCTAGACGTTTGATTCTAATGCAATGGAAATCATCTGACTCACCTACCCACTCAAGGTGGATTAAAGAAATCTTTCACTTTATCAAACTGGAAAAAATTAGGCATGCACTTAGGGGATCTTCCAAGAGCTTCTATAAGATTTGGGGCTCTTTTCTTGAGTACATGGAAACATATACTCCCCTGCTTAGTTAAAAATAATGTCTATTTTGTCTATTTTCCCAGTGGAGGACTTATATTGATATGTATGTTTGATTCAATTGTTAAATGCTCTAAATTGTTTTTGGCACAAGTGTAGATTTATTTATTTATTTATTTACATTTTTTTTATTTTATGCCCTTTTTATTTTTTATTTTATTTATTTATTTATTTATTTATTTATTTTTTTTCTTGGGAGGAGGGAGGAGGCTTGGGGGGGGGCAGTCACAATAATAGTTCTTTATTACTAGGGTGTTATTGATTGTATCTTATTTTGATAATTCCTCATTTGTATCCTGACCACCTTCTCTATATATAGTCAGGGTGAAGGGTTATGTAAACTGTATTTTTGAAATGTTTTTGATCATTTTGTAATGCTAGAAAAATGTATAAATAAAGTGAGAAAAAAAAAAAAAGATTGGATGAATGGAGCCATTAGAGAAACAAGAAAAATGAGGCTATGAAAAGAGTCAGTTAACCACCTGAATGAAACCATCAGTGCCATTTTACAACGGGGTTTACAAATTAAACCTTTTAAACAAATTAAACAAATATGTTTGTTAAGTTAAATATATAGTACTTGCATTGCCTTGGTCGTTGACGAGTGTTTGGATGTAGTCTCGGAAGAAAGTCTTGATGGTTTCAAGGTTTTGGACTTGGGATCACATTTTTCTGGGTTTAAGGAGCGATGAATTCCAAAGGTGTCCTGACTCAGTGGTGATTGGGAGTTTCTTTCAAGGTGGAAAGTGAAGAAGAATGATGAGCTGAGAGAGAGAGAGAGTGAGAGAGGGAGACCCAGCTGAAATCCTGTGATCTTTGGGGAATGAAAAGACAAGGCTGCAAGGCCTGGCACAGGCTTAGGGTTCTGGAGAGTTCTAGATTATTTTCTTCATCTTCCTAGGAGTTTAAGGCCTCCCAGGTGCAGAAGCATCGACTCTGGTTCTTATCAACCAGAAGATGGCAAGGTGATGAGACACGGGACTAAAAGAACTGAGAAAAGCCTGGAGAATTTAGGCAAGTCACTGTGTGAAGCCTTTTTTCTTCTATGGGGGTCACAGTCAGGAGATAAAGGTAATTGGGAGGCCAGGTTAATTGATCATTGGGTGGCTAGAGAGCCAATGGTGACTTTTGCTTTTGGAGGGAAAGTTTACGACTCTTTGTCTGTAAGCATGATATTTGCATAAGTACTGGGATAGGTTGTTCATGTAAAAACTTTTTATAAAAAAATTATAAGACATGCATAAAAACATTAAACAATACAAAAGACAAAATAAATGAAAAGTCGTAACATACACAATGATCTGAGGATATGTGTGTTCATCAGGGCTGTAGTAGTCGAATCCGGTCTTGGACTCGAGTTCAGTCTCGAGACCATTTTTTATGGTCTCGGACTCGCTGGTATTTGGACTTGTTTCGGTCTCGGCCACTGGTCTTGCCAAATATGGCTTTTGGTCTTGACCAAGTCCAGGTGTCTTTATTATATTCCCAGTACTCACACATTTTAAACTTTTTTTTAATTTTAATTTTTTCATTTCACCCACCCGAATTTAATTAAAATATTATTTTTCGTCACGTCATCTGCCCGAACGACCCATCACTACCAATAACCAATCACAAAAACAAAAAACAAAACAAAAAAAGTAATAACCTATCACACACTAGATTATATTTGCACGGCACGCTCTGCATCTGCGTGCCCTGATAACGTTAATTTTCATTGATTCACACACACTCTAACAAACGAAAATGTCTGCCAATTCTGCCATTATCAAGTTTGCTTATAGAAATAACCAGGAATTTATCAGTGCTGCACTTAAAAAGAAACACAGGGCAGACTGCAAATTCGGCAAAGCAACAATTTCGGAAACCTGTGGGACAACGTCAAACTTCGTCAGACACCTGCAGAGGAATCATACATGGCGGTAAGTTAACTGCAGAGCTGGAGCTGCTAAGCCTTGACTATGTGTTAATGTTAACATTATCTAACATAGCAGAAGATAAAGGTAATTTTCTTGGACTTACATTTATAATAATTCATAAATGAGTGTACCTCCTCTGTAATACTGGTGACTTCTTTTCTACACTACTGTACATCTGCAGTGAAGCTACAGTCATGGACAAAATTGTTGGCACCCTTGGTAATGGGCAAACAAGGCTGTAAAAATAAATCTGCATTGTTTCTCCTTTAGCTCTTTTAGTCAGAAATTCTGCAAAATTCAAACATTTCATTAAAGTTAAACAATTTAAAGTGAGGTGGAATATAACTTTATGAAAAAATGTTTTTCTCAAATACACCCTGGCCACAATTGTTGGCACCCTTAGAAATTCTTATAGGTAAATTATCTCCTAAATATATTTCCATTGAAATTTCCAATTTCTTAGCACACCAAGGTGACCGGAAACATGATGTTGTCCATTCATGACGTCTTGGTGCACAGATAAATAAATATTAGTAACACAAAGCCCAAACCAACCTAATCATTCATCACAATGGGTAAAACCAAAGAATATACTTCTGATGTACAGCAAAATATTGTTGATCTTTACACAATACAAAGTGGCTTTAAGAAAATACTTAAAACATTAAATATTCTAATTTCCAACATCAGGGAAATAATTAAGAAGTTTTAATGGACTGGAGATGTTAAAAATCTGCTTGAAACATGATGCGTGTCAATATTGTCTTAATGTGCAGCTAAGAGAACAATTTAAGTGGCCAAATACTCTTCAAAGATCACAGATGGAAAATTGCAGAAATCAATTGAATTTTAGTGTCAGAAAAAAATAAAGGAAAACTGCACCTCCATCACAACAAGTCATTTCAGACACTGTTCAAGAAACAAATCATCTGCTCTCATGCAAAAACAAACTCCACCATATTAATTTACCATACTGGAACTTCAGCCAGGACTTTTTGGAGCTAGAACACATTAAAGGTTTTGTGTACACAGGGATAAAAAAAAGTGCCACATGGCTTGAAAACGAGAACTCGGAACTCGCAAAATCGCTAGCCCGACGTGCCGGAGCTATTGTGTTTTCCTGTCAGGCTACCAAAATGTTTAACTGGCTCCCCGATGGACTATCGTAAAGTAGAGGGCTCCTGTGGGTTCCTCAATTTAGTTGTATCAAATTTAAGGCAATAAAAAGTTTTAAATATTTTAAATAGAATAAGAAAATGCTTAATTATAATTTTGAGAGTTCTTACAGTTGGGGACGGAAAGACGAGAATGCCGCACATCTCAAAGTCAAAACGCGGCACGGATATCTTTATATGAATGTATATGAAGGGAACAGACTGTCCTAGAATCGTGTCGTACGCATTTTCATTCCGTGTCTGATAAAACAGCGCTAATTCTGCTGTGTGTACAGCCGTTACTAGGCAAACCGTGATGTTTCCGCACACCTAAAGCGCCCCCTCGTGACAAAGAATGAATTTGCAAATTTTCAGCTGTTTATAGTCAGATTATTGCAAATATCGACCCCCGTCTTTAAGCAGTAAACACAGAGTTGTAAATGGGAAACAAGTTAATGTGCTTTCTAAAAATCTAAACAATTAAAAAGGGTCATACATTGCCCTAAATTGATATTTAAAAATTCTCCAGATGCACTGTAAATAGTGAAAAAAATGAATTCCTTCATATTTGTTTGTTTGTGTATTGAAAATATTTTTGATTGACATTTAGACTCCTATCTGTTTTTCTATACTTAAAAATATTGTCTTTTTTATTTGGACTAGTTAAATAAATTTTATTATTAATTTTATAGCTTATTTTTGACTACCTTTTAGTACTTTTAGGCTGAAATGTGAAATGTATTTGTGAAAAAAAAAACTTTTTCAACACTTTTTGAACTGCAGGTTTTGGAATTTTAGTTTAGTATCATGTTTTTTTTTTTACAGTAATTTTATACCAGTCATCAATATGTTACCATAGACATTGCCCTACCCCACTCATACAGTATTACTTTTATTTGTGCAGGCCTTACTATAATACTGCAGGTACTCAGTAAATTATATTAATTAAATATTTTAAATTATAGAATTTTTATACTGTATGTTGGCTACTTATATTAGGCAGTGTTATATGCAATCCAGACAGTTGTTTTTTAATAGCAAAACATCTGTTTTAAAAAGAACTCATGTATGTGAAAATGTAATTTACCACAGTGCTGGAAAATCTTGAAAATGCTCCTTGAAAGTGCTTGAATTTTAATTTTACACATGCGCACCAAAGCTGTTTGTGAATGGTCATAACCTTGTTACACCAAAATTTGTTATTTAGTTTTCGGTCCATGCAAATTTGTTGGTTTGTTAAAAAAGAAGAGACAATTGGACTTAAAGGGACTTTTGTTGCTTTACTTGCACAAAAAAATATTGAATTTGTTTTCATGTCTCATTCAAGATATTTGAATACTTTAAAAGGTAATTTTGTTGCTCTTGTTGCACTGAAAACTGTGATTTATTTTATTCATTTTGAAGATATTTGTTGGTGAATTAAATGTGGTTCCTGTATATTTATTATGTGTTTTTTGACTTTTTTTGACTTTGTATCCATATGCAGTCTGCATTCTTTGTCATGCTTTGTAAATTAAACTTGGCATAGACTTAAACTTGCTACAGGTTTGCATAGAACTCAATAAAGAGAAGTTAAATAATTAATTTATCTGACTTTCCAATCCAGATATCAGGTTCAAGTCAATCACACATCAGCCGTTATTTCATTTTTATAGGACAATATAATACAAACAATATGCACCCTAGTGTATACACCGAATAAGAATAGCGTTCCTTGAATCCACAAAAACCATGCAAGGATGATTGCTTCAGTGTTGGCACCCCTCATAATTTTAATGCCACCCCATGAATAATTTTCTAGATCCGCCCCTGCCCTGAACACAAAATCAAGATTCTGCCATAACCATCCCAATTCCCTGACCTGAATCCTATGGAAAATGAGTGGAATAAACTGAATAAGAGTGAGCACCAACATTTAAAGGATCTGGAGAAATTCTGTATGGAGGAATAGTCTAAAATCACTTGCCATATATTCTCAAACCTCATCAGGCATGAAGGGGGAAAAATCAGAGCTGTTTTTCATGCAAATGGAAGTTGCAGAAAGTTTTGAATACAAGGGTGCCAACAATTATGGCCAGGGTGTATTAGAGAAAACCATTTATTTCATAATATTATATTACCCCCACTTATTTTTATTTTTAATGAAATGTTTGAATTTTGAAGATTTTTTTGACTAAAGATCAACAGGAGAAACAACACAGATTTATTTTTACAGCCTTCTTTGCCCATATTTACCAAGGGTGCCAACAATTTTGTCCATGACTGTACATTGTAATTTAGTTGCTTAAATGCTCAGTACTAGTACCGAGCATTGGTAATAGTAGTGGGTTGGTGTTTGTATATCAGTTCTAACACTGCTATTATGAGGTATCACCATATATGACATCATTCTGTTTTCTTTAGATTAGTAGATTATATGATATCAAGGGGAATGTCTATACTTAAAAATCATGGGTGTTGTGACACTGTTTTTGCTTTTAGATCAACAAATAATAACCCAAAATTATTGTCTTGATGATGTCATGCATTTTCCTGTCCTGGACTCTGACTCAAACTTTTTTGGACTCGGTCTTCTCTTGGACTCGAACCTCTTTGGACTCGGTCTTGACTTGGACTCGACTAGTCCTGGTCTTGGACTCGACAAAGGTGGTCACTGAAAGCAGTCAGTTCCTATGGCAGTATGTGTCCTTTTTAAAGTATTCGTTTGGGAAAAATTTTCTCTGCATACTTTTGAGTCTTTAAGATTTTCTGGTCTGGCAGAGAAGTCCTGGATGCCATAGTAAGACCATTTGTAGACATCACGGCAGCCAGTGTTGTGGATTGGGTGAAGGGGGTCTGTGATCATTTGTTAATCAAATGAAAAATTGATTATTTTGTTAATCTAATGAACAGCGGTGTCTGATTGGTCCGCACCCTACATTGTTTTTTTCCGAGCAACACATAGGCAACAAAGAATGTCGGTTTGTAGAGTAATTTACAACAGCTTCAGATGTAGCTCAACCAATCAGAATCAAGGACCAAAACTGTTTTATACATTTTGGTTGAAACTCTTTCCACACTGAGGGGATCTGTCAGCCTTCTCTCTATTATGAATTTTCATGTGCCTGTTAAGATTTCCGTTATGAGTCAAACTCTTTCCACACTGTTGGCAGGTAAAAAGGCTCCCTCTATTGTGGATATTCATGTGCTTGTCAAGGTGTTCTCGTTGACTGAAACTGTTTCCACATTGACTGCATTTGTAAGGCTTCTCTCCAGTGTGGATCTTCATGTGCCTGCCAAGGTTTCCTCGGTTACTGAAACCCTTTTCACATTGATTGCATGTGAAAGAGTCATCTCCTGTGTGAATTCTCATATGACCTGCAAGGATTACTTTTCGAGTGAAACTCTTTCCACACTGTTGGCAGATGAAAGACTTCTCTCCAGTGTGAACTTTCATGTGGACTTTAAAGTTTCCTTTGTGACTGAAACTCTTTCCACACGGTTGACACATGAAACGCCCCTCTCCAGTGTGAATTTTCTTGTGGACTTTAAATTCTCCTTGTTCATTGAAACTCTTTCCATGATGAAAGCAAGTTCTTGACAAACTCCTAGTTCTTGTCTTTTGAGCTTTTTTTTTGAATACATGTATTTTCCGACTGTAAGGAACAAAATGATTTTTCTCCAGTTATGAAAACATGAAGATTCTCAAACAGATCTTTCTCTTCAGTTTTATTCAGTACTTCTCTCTCCTCTTTCCGTGCTGTTGGGTCTAAGGTGGAAAAACAAAGAAATAAAAGTTAACCCCAGTTTAATGCCACAAAGCAGGTAACACCAAAACATGTAGATACTGTATGTAATGCATGTATGCTAGATCTCATATCATGGTGTCCAAACCTGATCATAGTTGGCTGGTGTCCTATTCGCCTTATTCACCTCGAACGTTCCATTGAGCTTGAGGGGTACACTTACCACTTCCGGGAGTTCTCACAACGCGATTTCTGCATTTCGCTCAGTGCAATGGCACTGTTTTTTTAGTTGTACTGTCATTACACTATCGTTGTCAACAAGCAATAGCAACTGTCTGGCTTTGCTAATTTGAAATAAGATAATATTTGAGTAGTTTTCAATGAAGCTTATGTGATATTACATCAACTACAGATAACATGTTAATGAGATAAAATCAACATGTTATTTTCAATTAGACTGGGAAAGGTGCATTGTTGATATAAACTCATAATGAACATTTATTTAACAAGCTGGTTTAACCGTGGCACAGCTCTCTCTGCGAACTGAGCAGTTTGTCCACTTAGCACTAGGACACCTGTATGTTATACGGTGCCTCATTTTTCCGCACCGAGGGTAAACGCATAACTTAGCCCTCACAAATACGCGTGATGGGCTCCCATTAACTGTCGATTAAATACATGTTAAGTGTTAAATAAAATCTAACATAGTACACAGAGTCGACAACTCCATATCACAGCTAAACTACAAAACAAATCAAACTTTATTTATATAGCACTTTTCATACAAAAGTAGCACAAAGTGATTTACAAGATAAAAACAATTAAGTATATTCAAATCTTCACACAACCAAGTATTATCTGATTATAATAATAAAATACATTTTATTTTTAAAGCGCCTTTCAGGACACCCAAGGTCGTTAATAATCATATTCTCAATGTCATTACAAGCTAGCAGAAACTGAAGTAAATTAGCGTCCATTGTCGTGGATAAAACCTTCGATCCAGCACTGTATCCCTTAATTAATACTGCCCGGGGGATGTTGCAGTCGGTACTGGCCCACTGCTCCACATTTTGTATCGTTAATTCGGGCAGACAGGAAAGATTGGTGGTCCACAATGGAGTTTCCATTGCAGCTAAATCTCTGAAGATCGTATGCGTCAGTCAAACTTCCGGGTTTGTGTACCCCTTAACGGCGTTCGAGTTTTCAAAATGGCCGCCAGGTGAATAAGGCGAATAGAGTTTAAGTTGGCTGCTATACAATTTATTCAATCTAATAAAAGTTTAGGAAACCTAGATAAAGACTTATCTCAATTATGTATCCCAATTATATAATAAAGTATCCCACTGTATAATTCACAGAGAGGTCCTTGCAGCAAAAACTCTTCCTGCGGAGTTGAACGCAGGGCTTCAAACAGCAACACAGATTCTAAATTACATAAAGACCCTTCCCACAAAATCAAGACTGTTTGGCCTGTTGTGCAAAGAAATGGGGTCAGAATATGAATTTTACTTTTGCACATGGAGGTAAGATGGCTCTCCAGAGGGAAAGTATTGCAGCGGATATTTTCATTGCATGACGAACTGAGGATTTTTCTGCTTGACTGTGAATCTTCTTTTGCAAGCTTTTTTACTGATGCTAAGTGGCTCACAGACATTGCATACCTTTCTGACATTATTGATAGACTTAATACCCTTAATTTGTCTCTTCAGGGCCCGAATTCCAACCTGCTAACAATGTCCGATAAAATTGTGGGGTTTGTGAAGAAACTAGAGCGATGGATAGGGCAGGTTGATGGGGGAATTTTAGACATATTCCCGACACTGGATGAATTTCTCACTGAAAATGAGCTCAACTGGGATGTTACAAAAAAAAAAAAAAAAAACACTCTCCATCTGCAAGCCCTGTCTTCACATTTCATTAAGTATTTTCCTGAGCAGCTTAGTTGGAACCAGTACGACTGGGTTCATAACCCCTTCATCGAAAGCACACCGAGTCTGTCATCAAATCAGCAGGATGCCCTTCTGGACCTTTCAAGTGACCGTACTTTGAAGACACTGTTCGACTCAACCACACTGTCAGAATTCTTGCTGGCAGCGGAGACGGAATACGCTGAACTTGCAAGACTTGGAATTGATGTACTTTTGCCTCAACTTGGCTTTGCGAAGCAGCATTTTCTGTGTTTACTTACATCAAAACGCAAGTATCGCTCACGCTTATTGACAGTGGAGGATGATTTACGGTTAGCCATATCGGGAATCCAACCACGGATTGGCATGTTGTGCTCTCAGAAACAGGCTCAGCCATCACATTGAAACAGGTAAAATGGTTATACATTTATTTTTAAATGCAATTAATGCTACGAACTCGATACGCAGCAAATAAAATGTGAATGATGTTTGCATATGCATTACTTTCGGCTCGCGGGAGGGCCAATGAAATTAGACAAACTTGGGGGGGCGTATATCCTAAAAGGTTAAAAACCCCTGCTCTAGGGGATCAAATGCAAAAAATAAAAGAAAGGCAAGGAAAAGGGACAAACTCCCTGCTCAACCGTCAGATGAAAAATTCGTCACACAATAATTCTTTCTTAGGTTTTATTACGATGCAATGATGTTAGCCAATCATAAAAATGGGAGTCCCAACAACGTTCCTGGAGCCCCCCAACAACACGGTATGTTTCTGAATCGAATAGTTTCTTAAATCAATCACTCTGTACAGTCTGTCAACATTTGTTCTTCAAGCCATTAAGTGCTACAAATCTACTTTAAAGACACAATGAACAGCAGCATGATTTGCTGAAGCAGCACACTCTGTGGACATTTAATCATACGTATGCTGCTGGTGTGGATCCAGTCATACAGATTGTATGCGAATTCATTTAGATGTAACCAGGCTGTTTTAGTTGCTTACCAAATACTTTAAATGAACAACTGTAGGCAGCATGCAGTATCCAAATATGACTACTCACATTTCAAGGTTTGCTTTTGTGCAAAATACAGGGTTATTACACCTTTTCCAAAGTAAAATTCAAGCACTTTCAAGGTGCATTTTCAAGATTTTCCAGCACTGTGGTAATCTTAATTTTAAATCATGTTATTGTGCTATTAAATGTCTGGATTGCATATAACATTGCCTAATATAAATAGCCAACATACAGTATACAAATTATATAACTTTAAATATTTAATTAATATAATTTACTGAGTACCTGCAGTATTTTAAAAATAAAATGTAAAGGCTTTTTAAGACCTGCACAAATAATAGTAGTACTATATGAGTGGAGTAGGCAATGTCTGTGGTAACATATTAATGACTGGTATAAAATGACTGTAAAGAAATATAACACTAACCTAAAATTCTAAAACTTTCTAAAACTTGAAAGTTTTTCACAAATACATTTACATTTGAGCTTAAAAGTATTAAAAAGGTAGTCAAAAAGAAACTATAAAATTAATTATGAAACTTAACTAGCCCAAATAAACATAGAAAATCAGATAGGAGTCTAAATGTCAATCAAAAATATTTTTAATTCACAAATATCAAGGAATAATTTTTTTTTCCCACTATTTACAGTGCATCTGCAGAATTTTTAAATTTCAATTAAGGCAATTTATGACCCTTTTTAAGAGCTGCACAAGTAAAATGAACAGTATGAGTGGGGTTGGACAATGTACGGTAACATATTAAGCCATAAAATTATGAGATTTATAATTCAGATTTTCACAAAACAAAACATCTAACAATGGCATTTCAGCCTTTATAACTTTAAAATGGATAAATCAAGTATAATTTATTACTTTTTTTAAAACATAAATATTACTGTCTTAATTGTTTAGATTTTTAGCATTAACTTCTTTCACATTTACAACTCTTATGTGTTTGCTGCATAAAAAACATGGGTCGATATTTGTAATAATCTGACTAAAAACTGCTGAAAATTCGCAGATTCATTCTCTGCCACGAGGGGGCGCTTTAGGAGCACTGAAACATTATGGTTTCTCTAGTCTCAGCCTCAGATGTCACGCCCACGGAACGTTGGCTAAACGTCTGATGCATATGGTACACTTAACTGGAAACACTTCAGGAATGTCGAAGTCGTCATCTGATTAGTTGAATTTGACCGGATTTCCGGAACACGTGAGTGTAGCGTTTATTTTCGGTCCGCCGAGAAACAACGCCCAGACTGGTTTACTCGGCGTTTTGCTAAAAGGTGCTTATGCAGACGCCGTTGTTGTTAAACACATTTGGACGTTCGCGAACAAATTACTGACTTACTGCTTGTTCTCCCCCTTCTTCGTTAACTTTCAATGCTGGTTATTTCAATGACTGACTTGTTGCACGCCAGTCTGTTGTTGGGGGGGCATTTCTACACCCCGAAACGTGACGCTGAACGAAACGAACTGTGATTGGTTGTTTGACATGTCGGTCAAACTGCCTTATAGGCGGGCCTTGGCCAATTAAAGCTGCAATGAGCGCGAGACTATGGTTTCTCTAGTAACGGCTGTACACTGTTTTATCAGACATGACATGAAAATGCCAACGACACGTTTGTGAGGACAGTCGGTTCCTCTGTACTTTGAAACCTGCAGCGCGCATAGTTAATCAATGACATTGCCTTTTGAAGTTTAATCCAGCCCTATCGCGATTCTCGTCTTTCCATCCTGTAAGACCTGTAACTGTAAGACCTCTTAAACTTATAATTAAGCCTTTTCTTATACTATTTAATATATTTAAAACTTTTTATGACCTTAAATTTGATACAACTAAATGGAGGAGTGTTTAAGGATCTGAAAGAGCCCTCTACTCTAAAATAGTCTAGAAACATTTTGGTTAGCCCGACTAGAAAACACAATAGCCCGGCTGGCAATTTTGCGAGTCCCAAATTCTCTTTTTAAACATAATTCGTATTTGTCATTTTCAAGCCATGACGGACTGATGCGACAACCTCCCGGCATGCGCGCATCAAGATCACACTACAGCCACACCTGCAGATTCTAGCGGAGCTGATTGTTTGGGGTTTTTTTCTTTTCTTTTCTTTACTTTTCTATATTATAAGCCTAGCAAAAAATAACTATTTATTATGAAAGCAAATTAATATGAAACCGATGCAACTGCATATTCAAGCACTTCATCCAAAATCCAAGCGTTTTTCAAACCTTGAAAACACTACATTAAAATTCAAGCATTTTCAAGGAATTCAAGTACCCGTATGAACCCTGAAAATAACAAAATGACACATTTTTTACTTTTGCATAATTAGCCAAAGTGCTTGAAATAAATGGTTATAATATTAGAAGCAAATATTGGGTTTATACATAAATACACAACATTGGCAAAATCATTACTTTCTAATAAACTTGCCGTAAATATAAAAAAAAATAAAAAAAAATAGGAAAAGTCATGAAAATAATAATTTTCATAATTTTCAGATTTCCCCAGCGGTTAATTGACGTGTGAGAACACGGGCAGTACCGGTATCACAAAGGGAAAAGTTTGAGGGATAGTTTTCTCTCGTTTCCTCGCTTTTAAAAGCTTGTAAAAGCATTTTATTTTTACTTTAGACTTAGCGGCAATTCAGCGTCAATTGATTGAAAGGAAAACAACAAAACAGTACGACAAACTCAGTCCATTTTAAACATATAATTATTAATTTATTAACAAAAATAACTGTTAAATAACTTTCACAAAGTTTAATTATAAAAATAAGACTGAAAATCAGCAAACAGGGTGAAAACTAATAAATAAGACACAAATGCTCTTCCAGTTAGCTTCCAAATTTAACTTAGATAAATGGAAACGGTCAACAGGCCTTTTTAAAATCCAAAAATACTTTTAAAACAGGCGGCTTACCTCACTCCTCATGTGATGAATGAAATCGCACTCATGCCGTGGATTTGACTGTTGTTAGGCACACTGCCTTGAGCAGCCCCGTTCAGTTTTTAACTGCACTGTTTGTTCTCTAACTGAACTAAATGATTTTTATTACTATGAAATTATCAAAACGTTGGCAAGGCCAGTGCCGTGGTGGGCAAGTGACGAAATCGCTGAAGGAAACATTTCAGAACGACCAAAACAACATTTCTGATGCTGTGCAACAAGATGGGTCCGCTGGTTAGTCAAGTTATCCCATCCCGTCGTGCCAAGTCACATGACTTTTTTAACGCGCATGGAGGAATTTATTTGATAAAAGTATTTCCATCGTAGTTTATGTGCATTTTCTCTTATCGCATAAAAAATGTATCCTACTTAGTTGTGCACATACGTTTTTTATGCGCATTTTTAGAATTTATGGGCATCTTCGCGTTTTCCGTTCAGAGATTTTTTATGCGATATTCCAAAATGCACAATAAAAATAGGTGGATGGAAACATAGCTATTGTTTAGGTTAATTCCATTTTATTTTACTGTTACAATCTTAATGCATGATGTCATAACAAATGCACACTGTGAGGCAAGATATTCAGTTTTAGTGTTCCTCCTTCAAGCCGGAGTCAAACCAGCGACCTAAGGATGTCCAACTCTCCTGCCTACAGTCCTCCGCTCTACCAGCTGAGCTATCGAAGGTACGGGCCTGTGGGGTCCCAACCTCGGCCTATTATGTTTCTGCAGCTCGACTGCTGGCCAAAAAATGGCTTTCGACGCAGAAAGACGTGCGAACCGTTTTGAAGAGACAAGCAAAGAGGAGCCCGCCTTCCAATACCGGGAGTCGAACCCGGGCCGCCTGGGTGAAAACCAGGAATCCTGACTGGTAGAAAAAAGGAGCCCACCTTCCCATACCGGGAGTCGAACCCGGGCCGCCTGGGTGAAAACCAGGAATCCTGACTGGTAGCAAAAAGGAGCACGCCTTCCCATACAGGGAGTCGAACCTGGGCTGCCTGGGTGAAAACCAGGAATCCTGACCGCTAGACCATATTGGAAATGGTCAGTGAAAGCCTTGTCCGTGTAAAAAAAAAAAGATTTTAAACTGCATTACGCAAAAATTTGGATTAGGCGGCGATCACACCGAACACGTTTTTGCCGTTGGAGGCACCTCTTTTGAATGGTTTTCTGTTGGCAGTGTGCGTTCTGCGCGCTGTTTATGCGGCCCTTGCGCCTCCCGTTTTTGCAGGAGCGCTCTAAGCGCCTGAAGTTGAAAAAAAAAAATCAACTCTGAGCGGAAAAATGCCCAACCTCAGCTCTACCAGCTGAGCTATCGAAGGCACGGATCTGTGAGGTCCCAACCTCTGCCTATTATGTTTCTGCAGCTCGACTGCTGGCCAAAAAATGGCTTTCGACGCAGAAAGACGTGCGGCCCGTTTTGAAGAAGAGCCCACCTTCCCATACCGAGAGTCGAACCCGGGCCGCCTGGGTGAAAACCAGGAATCCCGACCGCTAGACCATATGGGAACTGCTCAGTGATAGCCTTGTCCGGGTAAGAAAAAAGATTCGAAAAATACTCACGCCACGCATTCGAAAAAACAAGCGTGGTCTTGCATTGTTACCCGTTATCTCAAGGAAAAACAGCCTATTGCCGATCTGTCAAGGTTCAGAAATGAAAAAAGCATGAGATTAACAATGAAACTGAGACACGCTTTTAACCGGGTAAATTGTTGATTATTGGCTAGTTCGGATTTCATTTCGTGTCAAAGACCGGGTGGCACGTAGGAATAGGGCAACAATTCGGCAAGCCCATGACATCAAAACCATACTGCATTATGCAAAAAGCAGAGAGCGAGCCAGCCAGGAGTCGAACCTTGAATCTTCTGATCCGTAGTCAGACACGTTATCCATTGCGCCAAGGCCGGCGCGCATGCATCGTGGTAAAGGAACCAAGAAGAAGCAAGGAAGAAGAGGTTCGCGGCCCGCTCAGACCAGATATGGAATCTGTGAAATGTGACTGTTTGATGCCGCTGGAGCACACGTATGTCAACGCTCCCCCCCGCCCCCCCTTAAATATTTAATGGCCTAATCGACACATTTTGTTCAGTTCAGAAACTAAATTGCTAATGAATAATAAACATTTTTTTAAATGAATAATTTACTTTTACTTTATTCTTTAACTGTTTTAGTATTAATATAATTAATATAAATATTATTGATATTTGTATATTATTATATATTTATGTTATACAAATATAAATAACACAGTCCTATTTGACACCTTTTTTACAGTTTAGAAAACATATATAAATTATTATATAAATTCTCTAATTATATTAGATATTCTAGTTATTCTAACAATTTACGTATTTATATTTTTATAAATGCTTTATTCTGCCTGCCCCTTTTTTATTTTGAGCAGGCCTTTACATTTATATAAAGTTATGAAATGCTTTTTTTAAATTGTGTTTTTACAGATTCATTATTTTGAGCACACAAATAGGCACAATGACAAAAATGTGAGGGCAAGCCTTTTTAATTATAGATTTTTAAAGTCAATAAAACGTTTAAAATGGAAAGTGCAATTTTGAGACATCAGTTTAAAATAATAAATGGTTAAATACCAAAACAAATGTTTATCACAGTAGTAAAAATTATAATAAATAGTAAACAAAAAATAAACATGTACCTCCACAGTGAAAATAATAATAAACAGTACAGCAAAATAACTTAAATAATTTCACTCAGTAGTAAAAATAATAAATAGTAAAACAAAACAAACATTTACTTCAATCGAGGAAATAATAAATTATAAACCAAAACAAACACAGTAGTGCAATTCTGACACATCAGCCAAAAACAACAACAGTAAAAACACACAAGATATAAATAAATAAAATAACAAAGTAAACTTACCATTACATAAATATAACAAACATTTACCTTAAATGTTATATTTCTCAACAGAAGCATGCAGTAAAGAAAACAAGTGAAGAATTTTTTTAAAAAAAAGAAGCCAAATCAATTACAAAAACGCAAAATAAGGCAAACATTAACCAAATAAACAAAAATAAAATGCTAAAGAGCTATTTTAAGAAGCTGGAGGGTCATTTCCTGGTTTCTTTTTCCCATAGCCTCGTTCCTTTAGCACAGCCCTCCATTCATCATATGGTTGAGTCTCAGACTCTTCGCAGTACCAGTTGCCAAAGTACTGAACATGTGATGGTGGCTTTCTCTCTTTGTTACACTTTTTGCAAAGTATAATATCAGTCTTCCTCACATATTTTCTAGTGATGACTCCGGTCTGCTCCCTCTCCTGTTTTCTCTTCCTATATTGCTGAGTGGAGTAAGGAACAGCTTGACTTGTCTGTGCCTGAGCTGATGGTGGTATAGCTGAAGGTAAAGGGATGTTGAAGAACATCACCTGTGAGGCACCAGGCACTGTAGAGGCTGGTGCATTTGCAGCTATCACCGTAGGAAGCGGAACTGATGGCAAAATGAAAGGAAGAGAGCGGGGTGGTGCTGGTGCATTGACAGGGAGTCCTTGATGTGATGGCGGAGCTTGTGTGATGGCCTGAGGTTGTGACATCCTCTTCAGTTTTGCCTCTCCAGCAGTGTTTGGTGGCAAGACAAAAAGGTGAGGCTCAGCCAAACTGCCTGAAAAAAGTGCCGGTCCTTTCTGCATAGCCGCAGGAAGATTCTCAGGTCCTGCCATTGGTGCATCTGAGGCTTGGATACCCTGTTTCAAAATCTCCTGTTCATGCGACCTGCAACGCCTGCTGAACCTGGGAGAAACATTTAACAACCAAGGTTTGGTCAGCCATGTCAATTAACTGCTTTGAATTTTAGGCTTACAGTAGGTAACAATGCTAATTTACTTACCATTGTGTGACTGTTGCAGCGTTCACTTCTGGGAGCTGGATGGTGGTCTCGCTCATCACCTTAGCATTGGTGAGGATGCACTCTCGGATGTGCTTGTATGCACGTGCCACCATTGTGAAGCGGGACACCCTCACTCCTTCACAGCGCACTGCATTTGGGTAGAGCATGCAGAGCTTTGTGAAGATGGCCTCCACCACTCGATTGCAGTCAGGCCACTGTGCAGGACTATGAGCGCCAACGAAACACCTGCAAAATACATCAGAATACATATTAATGAAAAACTGTTTTTAATGAGCGATCCTTACTCTGTTTTATTTTCACTGTTCTATTCTGTCTGTTTTACTTTGTGTTGTCTCGATATGTTTATATTAAAGATATTTAAATTTAAGACATTAAATATGCTTGCTTCTGCTAAATAAAATAGTGCATTGTGTGGTTGGAACTGTTCATAGCAACATACCTACCTAGCAACATAACAAAAGTCAGCATTACACATAAATCACTTTTAATTTATGTTATAACTAGGCTAAGTTTGAACTTAATAAGCTGCAGGAAGATAAGCTAGACACGAGGCGTGAGGTTTTACTTATTTTACTAGAAATCCTTTAACATACCTTTTGGTGCTCTCCACACCTGGTGCCACAATTGTTTTCGTGGCCCTGAATCGTCCCTGTTTAAGGGTAGATTGGTAACGTGGTGGGTAAATAGTCCTCTTTTTGTCATATTCTCCTAATGCCTGCCAAAGAGTTATGATCTTGGCACACTCCTCTCCAGTCAAGGCCAGACGATGGACTCTTAGGCTAACCAAAAACTCTGCCAAGTCCTGCACAGCTCCATAGCCCTCAATATTATCAGGTCCCACAGAATCCTAAAATGAAAGTTAGTTTAGGACAGTTTGATAGCACCAATGAAAGATCTGCAAACATAACCCAGATTTTGTTGACACACATCTAAATGTACATTAAAAAAATATACTGGGCCCTTACATCATGTGAAGTGACCTCTTCTGCAACAGAGATTCCAGACAGAGACGTCATGGAGCTGGTGACAGCGGACATGTCTGGTGAAGGCGGGACCACAGACAGAGACGTCATGGAGCTGGTGACAGCGGACGTGGCTGGTGAAGGCGGGACCACAGACAGAGACGTCATGGAGCTGGTGACAGTGGACGTGGCTGGTGAAGGCGGGACCACAGACAGAGACGTCATGGAGCTGGTGACAGCGGACATGTCTGGTGAAGGCGGGACCACAGACAGAGACGTCATGGAGCTGGTGACAGCGGACGTGTCTGGTGAAGGCGGGACCACAGACAATGACATTGGGCTTGGTGCTGGAGGGGTTGGACATGGTGCTGCAGACACTGAAGATGCAGCAGGTGAACGTTCTGTCTCAAAAGTCTCCTCAAGCTCACCACAACTTTCTTCCACCTCCATAGCAACATCACTTGTCTCTGACACCTCAATGGCCAGTCTGTAATCTTGGAGGACTTTACCAGTTTGCTGGTAAAGATACTCAACTCCTATTAGCTCACCTTTAAAATATTAAAATAGTAACAATCAAAATATATACTATAACTCAATGGCTAAATAGTATGTGTATCCATTAATTCAACTGTCAACATAAACATCAAATTGTTACCTACCAGTGTACTTTCTGGGCCCAACATAAGGAATGATTTTCGTGCCCCAAATCTCCTCTGCAAGCGTACTGGCAGCATGTCGGAGCAGATGATTGTAAGTATGTGGTTGCTGCTCATCAGTGGTTGCTGCCACAGCCCGGTCCTCATTCCAACGTGCAAGACCATCCAAAAGATACGCTTGGAAAAAGGTATCACTTGCCAGCGTACCTGTAAATTCAAAAAAGAGCACACAAATATTATATAAATACACAAATAGCTGTTATAGCAATTCTCATTATTATTTCGATGTATAATCAAATCAAATCTTATTAATAATTTTGCTGAAACACGCATTTACCTGGAATGAATCTATTCAGGTGCAAGTGAAATGATTCAAGGGATGTTGATCCTCTTGCACAGCGATAGGTTGGCAGACGGTGCCCTCCCTTCAGTAAAGTGCCCGTCTGCAGGTAAAGCTATACCCCTGGAGGATCCTGGATGCAAGCCACATGCTTCCATTGTGACTTGAGGATCTCTGTCATTCGGGCAGTGTTTATAAGTGGGACCCCCAGAGTGTCACGGCCAGCCTCTCCACCAAAGGCCTGAATAAGGCCCTCAATCATGGTCTGGGTCTCTTTGGTCCCACGGGTGGTTCGTCTGCAATGCAGGGCAAGCTCATTGCGGCTAATACAGCGCAGAACATCAGCCTCAGATGAGGGTTTTCGATCAGCCTCTAGCTCTGCCTGCTTTGCCTTCTTGAGGGCTGTCAGGTCCACCTGGTCCCACATGAAAATGCAGTGGCTGACCCGACTCATGAATGAGGCATAAAGCTGATGAGAATCAGTCGTGCAGCCCACGGCAAACCTTCTCATAAAGTGCCATATGTCTAAGCGAATGGTCATCTGGTCCCACTCCTCGAACATCCTCCTCAGAAGAGTGTTTCCACAGCAGTCTCGGTCGACATACAGAACTTCAGGAGGAGCCACCCCAGCCTGTCTGTAGAGATTGATGAGGCCTTCAATCATTGGTCCCAGTCCAAATCCTTCACTAGCTGTGAGCACGGACATGATTACCTGTCCATGCTCATTGCCGACATTCGTTGCCCAGGTTGCGGTGCCGTAACTGTGTCCTGCCAGTTTTCTGGCCACTTTTTTAGTGGAATCCATCTTTAGAATTCTACCATACTGTGAAGTTATGGCAGCCTTGATCTCCTCCAGCCTTTGCAGGGCGTACACTTGCATCAGCCACCGATGCTTAGGGACAGAAGGCATGGAAGGAGCAGGTTCAAACGTAACAGGCAGGATCAGACCCGATGTGATCGCACTGGCAATCCTTTTGCAATCTGTCATGTATGTGACTGTCTTTTGCAACCATACTTCAGCATGACGCTCCTGCAGCTTACGCTGGATCTGGCTGCTGCTGTTTCCCAGTCCTCGCTGACGCATCAAACTTACAACCTCAAAGTCACATGCAAGTTTTGATGTAAGGATGCAGGGGAACTGCACACTGTGGCCAACGTCAAGTTGGGAGACGATATCATGACTCCAGCTGATGACTTTCCTCTTACATCTTGGGCAGGCCAGGTACTCAGATGCCACAAAGTACATGGTACCCAAAGCAACCACTTGCCTAATTTTTTGGTGCAAGCCAGCTGATGTAAGGAGGACTTTTTGACAGTCTGGGTGCGGACACATCAGCTTCACTTGCCACAGTTTCCGTGGCATCCAGAGCAGCAGGGGATGGCCAAAGTAATTCTCCAAGGAAGGAGAATAACTGGTCTTCAGTGGCACCTGTGGTGGATACCACCAAAGTTTGTCCACCCTGCTAAAGACCAGCTCAGGATGCCCCTGTTGTGTCCACCTGAACAGGGCCTTGGACATCCACCTCTGGTCCACTTCAGGCAGGGTGTGTAGCCATCCAGCTGGAAGGCAGACTCGTTGTGCTGGAAAAAAAACAAACACAAAAACAAACACATAAATAAATGCAAAACAACCACATTCACATTGCTTACATTTACTATCCCTGTAAAGGTAAAGTGAATATTTTGTGGTACATTTTAAATAGATACAAACGTACACGCTACATATGCATCCTCAAAATTAGATGCCTCTGCCATCAGTGTGCTGTCATCTATCTCAGTGGACACAGATGGACAGGTGACGGTGGCCGAAGGCTCTGTGGCTGCCTCAGTGGACACAGTTGGGCAGGTGATGGTGGCTGATGGCCGAACACGTGCCTGGGCCAAAGCTACAAAATAAAACAGGACAAACAGATAAACGTAACTACTTAACAGCAATAAATACTACACAATTAAACACAAACCAAAGTGTTAAACAAATAAATATTTTCTTACATGGTGTGACTTTGAGGGGGGAAACCAGTCTTCCTACAGTCTTGGTCAGGTTGGTCTTGCTACACAGCAAAATCCCCGGTGTTAATTTAACACTCTCAGTGTTAATTTGTGGACTCATATATACACTGCTTCAGTGTTAACTTCAACACTGCTTCAGTGTTAACTTTAACACTGAAGCCAGTGTTAAAGTTAATGAGATAATTAGGTGATTAACAAAGCGATGATTGATCATTATTGAAGACACCTGATGTTAATAAGCAGAATCCCCAAAGGAGAAAACCAACATTTTTAAGCAACCATTATAGTGGTCAATGTTTGCATTAGTTAGACTCTTGAACCGTAAATCTTCGATATTAGGTCTTATTTGGCTGCAATAACTGGGTTATAACAGCCAGATAAGCCAAGAGCAGAAATCATCAGGAGGCATTGACTGTGCTTGACATATTATCATATAGTGACTTGAGTATTTGAGATAGGATTTCCTTACAGACTACAAGAAACTGTGAACAAAAGAGCAATCAGTTTTGGCATAATCAGACAGATGAAAAGAGTTAATTTTAATTTAGACACACAGACATGAAGAATCATTGTGAGCATCACAACAACGGTGACCATCAAAAAGCGTGTTGTAGCCAATCAGAACTCATCCATGACTCCCATCATGCATTGCGGCATGAATAAACGATGAGAGTTCAGAGTTGATCTGTTTATCTGAATATGCCTTTGTCACCATTGTTGAGATTCATGGGCTGGTTCTTGATGTCTATGTGTGCCTACATGAAACACTTTTCTAAAACAGGTTGTAAAAAAATCTTTCCAAAACAGTATAGGAAGTGCTGGATCTTCTG
>NC_133361.1:90841007-90906110 GCF_049309525.1 Garra rufa
GTTAACACTGAAGCAGTGTTGAAGTTAACACTGAAGCAGTGTATATATGAGTCCACAAATTAACACTGGGAGTGTTAAATTAACACCGGGGATTTTGCTGTGTAGGCAATTTCCCAACCAAGAGGGAGCGGAGAGAGGTGGCAGCAGCGTGCGTGGAGGTGGCAGCAGCGTGCGTGGTGGTGGCAGAATGCTGAGGTGCTTTCCCAGCATATTGCTCTTCCTTCATGGCAATGGCAATTCTGCCAGAAGGAAAAAGCTCCATGTACTCCCTAAAACTCTCCTTGTTGTGAGAATGTTCTTGGGAGTCTTTGCTGCCTCCTGTGGGGTCTCTCTTCATAGCTGACACCAGGTAAGCAGCATACCCCAGGGCATTTTCAGCCACCCACTTGAATGTTTGCCCACGAAATACACCAAACTGGATTTCAAAGAAACCCAGCAGGTGCTTTCTGTTAGTGGGATCTCCTTTGAGCTGCCGTAAGCTTTTTTTAGCTTTGTCCAGCACCAAATCCGGGGAGAGAGGTCTTGCGTACGGCCTTCCCTTGTTGGCCTCCTTCACCTTGGCTGCTTCTATGGTATCGGTCAGATTCAGGCAGCCATCAGCCCGTCTCCTGAAGCGAGGTTCCATCTGAATGAAAGAAAAAATAGATATATATAAAACGCATAACAAATTAATCAATGCAGCTATTTATTTAACATTACTCCAGTTATTTATAATATGATTATATATATATATATATATATATATATATATATATATATATATATATATACTTACACACAGATACATATGGTTAATTTAATTATTCATACAATCTTACAAAATATTACAAATATCTTGTTTTTTGTACTTATGTTGACATTAGTTTTTATTATTATTTGTATTTATTTGATTACTATATAATGTATTTATTTAATTTATTTTTTGTTCTAAATTCTTCCTGGTAAAATCGTCTTAAAATACAATATCAAAATGATTCATGATTTCATATAAACCTTTGTTTATTTTTCCTTAAAATTTTGGCTAACATAATAGAATTATCCCATTGTTTTTCAGTAATTATTATGTCATTAAATACAACTTTTTTTATTTTTGGATTTATCAAATAATGGGTAGTAGATAAGGGAAAGTTTGGTCTATTCTATGTGATCTCCTATTGAAGACAAATCCCTTATAAAAAACACAATGGTTTTACAACAAATAAAACCAAAAACACATTGTTACTGTATTTAAACCATTGTAACCCTAGGTGTATTTTGTCACGCATACCATAGGTTGCCCATTGTGTTAAATATAAAACTGCGGTTATACAAACTGAAGTCAATCTGCCAAAACATGGTTACGACACTTTTATAATAATAAAACCATGGTTAATTATCGTAAGGGATTTTTATTCCGTGTGAACTTGTTTTGAAGACTATTGATGAAGACTTTGAAACCTCACGTTAAGGTCATGCATTCAAAAGTGTACCCCTCCCCCCCAAAAAAAAGGTGGGCACGTGAAAAACTACCTCCTTCGAGCCGGAGTCGAACCAGCGACCTAAGGATGTCCAACTCTCCTGCCTATAGTCCTCCGCTCTACCAGCTGAGCTATCGAAGGTACGGGTCTGTGGGGTCTCAACCTCGGCCTATTATGTTTCTGCAGCTCGACTGCTGGCCAAAAAATGGCTTTCGACGCAGAAAGATGTGCGAACCGTTTTGATGAGGCAAGCAAAGAGGAGCCCGCCTTCCAATACCGGGAGTCGAACCCGGGCCGCCTGACCAAACTGCATTACGCAAAAAGCAGAGAGCGAGCCAGCCAGGAGTCGAACCTAGAATCTTCTGATTTGTAGTCAAAAGCATTATCCATTGCGCCACTGGCCCGGCAAGCTGTAAATAGTTGTAATTCACTGACAGCCAATCAGATTGCAGCATTTTTGCCAGCTGAAAATTATGGATGATTACAATTAGAATTTCTATTTTCTATTTCTATTTCTTGGCAGTAAATGTATTTTCCGGCCACTCCAGGGATGGCCGTATGGATATGTTGGCTGTGCAGAATCTGCACAGGCGGCCTGCTCGAGAACAGCTCCAGCTGCACATGTCATGGTCATGCTTAGGCAGAAGAACAAGAACGAAAGACAAAAAAATGGACAGGGTAAAAATAATTAATTACATGGTTAATATAAATTGCAGAGTTAATATGGAAATTATGGAAATAAATAAAATGACTAAAGCAGAGTTAAGACAACATCTTAGTGTCAGAGAAGATTACAAAATGGAGGGGTTGTCTACATATTGTTCATTCGTACCATTTTCACCACTGTCCTCAAAAGCAAGTGCTTTGTGTGAAGCGGTGCCAGCAGCACTAGTGCAATGTTCTGAAACAAAGTACAGTCTTTATGTTTTGCATTAGAACAGGTTATTAGCATCATAGTACGATGACAAATTTGTGTTTTGTTTGTGATAACGATACTAAACTAAATCTGACAGGGTTTCTGCTGGTATCATCAAATCTAATGTAATGCTTTTTACAATGCATTAAATTTTTTTACTGCCATGCACGACCCATATATAAATATTTAACATAAATATATAATATAAAGGTGATTCTTAACTTATAGATACTTTTTTGTTATTTGGTCATTTATTTTTATTTTTTGACAAATTCCTCTTCTTTTGCCAAGCTAAAATTAAAACCACCCTAAAAACCTTTTTACTACTTTACTATTTTGATTTTTCCATACTTTTCAACCTCCTTTTAGGTCTCCTTGTTGCACACCCAGACTTTTAAACTTAAACAATGAAAATACAGTTTATAAATATTACTTATCTGGTAACTATTAATGTACCTGAATTAAGCTCTAATAAAATAAAATAAAAAATATTATAGTATTTAATTCGAGACCTCTGTCAGAACTAAGTTACTTTTTATACAAAATATAGCTGTCGCACAGTTTTGGTGTCATTTCCACCACAACACTGTGTTTCTATGAAAATGTTGAGTGACATCAGAGCACATGTTGGACATGGAGAAATTAAAATTTTCAGCAACAACAAATTAAGAAACATCAAAGTAAATATTGCTTGATCAGTTAATATATTTATTATGTGTAATTTCCACCACATGCTGTTCCTTCAAAGGTGCTATTAAAAAGCAAAAAATGTTAGGTAAATAAGAGTATTTTAAATACATGAAGTGCTAAGTATTAATTAAAAGCAAATCAGTGAAGCTATCTTCCATTTTTTTCCACAAATAATCTACAGAAATATAACTTCCACCACACTGTCCTTTGTGGTGGAAATAACTTTCATGGTAACAAAGTACAATTAATATGGATTAGATCGACAGTAGATTTGCAGGACTGCAAATGTTTCAATCCAGTCATGTTCCAGCATTGGTATGAAGCTTCCCTACAATTACGTTCATTTCATGTCATTTCCACCAACACACACATTTTTTCAATATTTCAAAAGGTCTCATCACTCATTAAACATTCAGCCACAATTTATGAGATCATGCTCTACTTAATATAAAAATTCAAGTTATTTATTATCTAATAAGATCTTACCCAAACCAATGATTAGTTTCAGAGTGTGACAGGTGTACAATTCATGATTTGGACCTTAGGGCAGTTAATTTGTCTCGTTGACAACTGTATACATATAGTTACAAAAATGATCTTAAGACAATTCCTGAGTGACATAAGTTATTCCATTTTTAAACAACAGCTGTATATATTGTGATATTGTGATGTGGTGGGAATTACAGTTGTTCATTGCAAAAAAAAAAAAGTAAAATATAAACAATTTCTCTTGTAATCTAAATTTCACAGCTTAAAACTTGACAAACTATTTGGGTCTGTGTAATGTGATTTTTATTTTCTTCAGCTTAGTTGAAGAAACGCGCATAAATATATAACTGGTCAAAGGTTTTTAATGTTTAAAAACAATTCTGTTCTGCTCACCAAGGCTAAAAAAATAAATAATAATAATAATAATAATAATTCTATGCTAGTATCTGTTAAAATGTAGTTCATTGTTGTGATAAAAGCTGAATATTGAGCATCATTACTCCAGTCTTCAGTGTTACATGATCCTACAGAAATCATTCTAATATACTGATTTGCTGCTCTGTTATGATTATTGGTGCTCAAACATTATCCATGGTTCTTTTTATTAATATTGAAAACATTTTTTTCCCTTTAATTTTCAATTTTTGTGGAAATTATGATCTTTTTTTTATTATTATATGATGGATAGAAAGTAAAAAAAATAACAGCATTCATTTGAAATAAAATACTTTTTTTAACATAGAAAATATCTTTTCACTTTTGATCAAGTTAATTTGTCCTTGGGAAAAAAATATATTACTTTCTATTAATCAAATAATTCAGAAAAATAAAATGTATCATGATTTCCACAAAATTGTGAAGCAAAAACAAATGTGTGTGTATGTATTGATAATTAGAAAATGCTGCAAATCAGCATTTTAGTGTGACTTTACTAAGGACTGGCATAATGATGCTATAATTCAAATTGAATCACATGATACAATCACATATAATATAAGTTATATTTTAAAATGCATTCACATAAAAAGTATCATAAATTTAAATTATATATTATATTATATACTATACTATATATATTACATATTATATAATATAGACTATTCAAAAACATTAAACAATCTTAATGATCCCGAACTTTGACCGGTTATATGTTTTAAATTAAGTGCCATTGAATTTGACAATGCAATGATGATAGTCTTGGATTTGTGAGAAAATCTTTATAATTTAAACTGCATCCCTTCTAACCTTACTTAAATCAGCATATTCGTGATATCTTCCCCCATAAATTGTTTTCTGCTGATTCATTTAAGAATCAATCAAGTGTCTGTCTTTATGAATGTATCAATGATTCATCGACTCATCGAAATTATTTAACTAAAAAAAACGGCTGATTTATTCTGTAACAAAACACTAATTATTACTAATTATCACTAATTATTACAAAAGGTTAAAGGTTTCGCTGTTTTCCCTGCTTCCTGTTTGCCTTGCCTTGCTGCAGAGTGGTCTGTGTTTGTTTCTCACTGCAGCTTCGATTTTTTTTATTTTATTTTTTAGATTCTTTATCTTATTGTTAATTCTTCCGTTTTAAATTAATAGATATAGCTTAACTTGATTCCTGGCTTATCCATCAAACTAATCTGACTAATTTGATTGTTCGCCTTATTCTATAATCACGAGTGCAGCACGTTAGCATTCCATTAGCCAGTTAATTACGCTTTTAACTTCTCGTGTTTGATATCGTTAGTACTCCTTTAGCCAGTTCCGTTCCGTTATTTGAGGAATTCGAACAACAACAGTGGGTAAGTTGGAAACATTCCACAATCACGGTGAGTAATGGCTTCTTCTCCTACAATTGTAGTGTGCACTGCTTGCCACATGTATAGCTTATCTATCTCTGTCAGCAGTGAGCCATATACATGTGATAAATGCAAGGAATATAGTCAGGCTGACAGAGAAGATTTCAGAATTAGAGTCACGCATCCAAACTTTAATAGAGGATAGTAAGAATGTGAGGGCTTTAGATACAGTTTTGGATGCGACTAGCTCAGAAAGCCCTGTACATTGTTCGGTTCCGGTAACAACGCCCATGCAGCAGGGCAACTGGGTGACTGTGAGACGGCATAGTCGCGGGTCAAAACACCGCTCTTCCGTTCCGATCAGAACATCAAACAGGTTCTCCCCACTTAGTGACGCACCCACTGAGAAACCTGATGAAAGTGCTCTAGTAATTGGCGATTCTATTGTACGGAATGTGAAAATAGAGACTCCAGCCAACATAGTCCAGTGTTTACCGGGAGCCAGAGCACCTGACATATTGGCAAATTTAAAAGTGCTGGCTAATGCTAAATGTAAATTCAGTAAGATTGTTATTCACGTCGGCACTAATGATGTTCGACTTCGCCAGTCGGAGATCACTAAAAATAATGTTAAAGAGGTGTGTGAACTTGCAAGTACGATGTCAGACACTGTAATATGCTCTGGTCCCCTCCCTGCTTACCGTGGTGATGAGATACACAGTAGACTGTGGTCACTCCATGGCTGGATGTCAAAGTGGTGCCCGCGAAATAACATAGGTTTCATAGACAATTGGATGAGTTTCTGGGGCAGACCTGACCTGTTGAAAAGAGATGGTCTTCATCCCTCCGGATGTGGAGCATCTCTCCTATCTAGAAATATGGCACACAGTCTTAGCGTTTGCACTTGAAGCAGACAGACTGGCTAAACCGACCGTCTGCTAGCCGCCTCACGTCACAGAAATCAGTTAATTCTCAGCACATAGAGACCATTTCACCTAGATATCACACTATAGAGACTGTGTCTGTTCCCCGAGCAAGAAAATATAAAAAACGGCTGAATCAAATCAAGACTAACAATTTAATTGATGTTCAACAAATAAAAAGGAGGTGTTTCTACTATTTATAGACAACACGTGTCAGGTCCTACTCATTGCCGAAATCATACTCTAGATTTAATACTGTCACATGGAATTGATGTTAATGGTGTTGAAATTCTGCAGCAAAGCGATGATATCTCAGATCATTATCTAGTCTCTTGTATACTCCAGATATCTAAAACTGTAAATTCAACTCCTTGCTACAAGTACGGTAGAACCATCACTTCTACTACAAAAGACTGCTTTGTAAGTAATCTTCCTGACTTATCTGAATTCCTCAGCTTATCCAATAGCTCAGAAAAACTTGATGATGTAATAGAAACTATGGAATCACTCTTTTCTAGCACTTTAGATACAGTTGCTCCAGTGCGCTTAAAAAAGATTAAGAAAAACAGTGTAACACCGTGGTATAACGATCACACTCGCGCCCTAAAGAGAAAAGCACGAAAAATGGAATGCAGCTGGAGGAAAACAAAACTAGAGGTTTTTCGTACTGCTTGGCGTGAATGCAACTCATCTTATAGAAAAGCATTAAAAACTGCCAGATCGGATTACTTTTCGTCTCTCTTAGAAGAAAACAAACATAACCCTAGGTATTTGTTCAATACTGTGGTTAAATTAATGAAAAATATAGCAGAAACAGGTGCAGACATTTCCCAACAGCACAGCAGTAATGACTTTATGAAGTACTTTACCTCTAAGATAGACACTATTAGAGACAAAATTGTAACCAAACAGCTGCCGCTACAGTATCGCATCAGATAATGCGTTGTAGATCTCCTGAGGAACAATTCCACTCATTCTCTATTATAGGAGAGGAAGAATTGTATAAAATTGTTAAATCATCTAAACCTACAACATGCATGTTAGACCCTATTCCATCAAAGCTACTAAAGGAGGTACTTCCAGAAGTCATAGATCCTCTTCTGAATATTATTAATTCGTCACTATCATTAGGATATGTTCCCAAAACCTTCAAACTGGCTGTTATTAAGCCACTCATTAAAAAACCACAACTTGACCCCAATGAACTTATTAACTACAGACCAATTTCGAATCTCCCTTTTCTGTCAAAGATACTAGAAAAGGTAGTATCCTCACAATTATGCTCCTTCTTAGAGAAAAATGGTATCTGTGAGGATTTCCAGTCAGGTTTTAGACCATATCATAGTACTGAGACTGCTCTAATTAGAGTAACAAATGACCTGCTCTTGTCAACCGATCGTGGTTGCATCTCTCTATTAGTGCTACTGGATCTTAGTGCTGCATTTGATACTATTGACCACAACATTCTTTTAAATAGACTTGAAAATTATGTAGGCATTAATGGTAGTGCACTGGCTTGGTTCGAATCGTACTTATCAGACCGTCATCAGTTTGTGGCAATAAATGAAGAGATATAATTTAAATCGCAAGTGCAGTATGGAGTACCTCAAAGCTCAGTACTAGGGCCATTACTTTTTACGCTTTACATGTTACCCTTGGGGATATCATAAGGAAACATGGTGTTAGCTTTCATTGTTACGCTGATGATACTCAGCTCTATATTTCTTCGCAGCCCGGCAAAACATATCAATTCGAAAAACTAACAGAATGCATAGCTGATATTAAAAACTGGATGGTGAATAACTTCTTACTGTTAAATCCTGAAAAAACAGAGGTGTTAATTATTGGACCTAAAACCTCCACAAGTAATGACCTAAAACACAGTCTAATACTAGATGGCTGCTCTGTAAATTCGTCGTCATCAGTTAGGAACCTAGGCGTCCTATTCGATAGCAATCTCTCCTTTGAAAGCCGCATTTCTAGCATTTTCAAAACGGCATTTTTCCATCTTAAAAATATATCGAAATTACGACCTATGCTATCAATGTCAAATGCTGAAACATTAATTCATGTGTTCAAGACCTCAAGGATAGATTATTGTAATGCTTTATTGGGTGGTTGTTCTGCACGATTAATAAACAAACTCCAGCTGGTCCAAAATGCAGCAGCTAGAGTTCTTACTAGAACTAGAAAGTATGAGCATATTAGCCCGGTTCTGTCAGCACTGCATTGGCTCCCTATAAAATATCATATGGATTTTAAAATCTTGCTAATTACTTATAAAGCCCTCAATGGTTTAGCTCCTCAGTACTTGAGTGAGCTTCTATCGCATTATAGTCCCTCACGTCCGCTCCGTTCTCAAAATTACAGCGCCTAAACTCTGGAACAATCTACCAAACACTATTCGGGAGGCAGACACACTCTGTCCGTTTAAATGTAGATTAAAGACACATCTGTTTAACCTGTCTTACATATAACACATTAACACATTCTCATAATTCAAATCCGTTAAAGGATTGTTAGGCTGCATTAATTAGGTCAACCGGAACCGAAAACACCTCACATTACATCTGATGCACTCGTTGCATCGTAAAAAGAATGGCATCTACGCTAATATTAGTCTGTTTCATTCCGAGGTCACCGTAGCCACCAGACCCAGCCTGTATCCAGATCAGATGGTCACTGCAGTCCCCTGGATCCAGTCCGCACCCAGTTTAGATCATGGATCACCACCTGGAGATGACTTCAATAGCCATGGATGTCAATCAGATGAGCTCCAGAGACCGATCATCAATGAAGACCTCACCAACCTAGATAGCCATCGGTGCTACACCACAGGAACCTGATGAGTTCTCTACAATCGGACATTGGTACAAACTGCTGGTTCCGTCTGGCCAGAGGAGAACTGGTCCCCCGACTGAGCCTGGTTTCTCCCAAGGTTTTTTTCTCCATTTCTGTCACCTGTGGAGTTTTGGTTCCTTGCCGCTGTCGCCTCTGGCTTGCTTACGTAGTTGGGGACATTTTCCAGCGATATCGTTTACTATTTGAACTGAACTGACGATGACATCACTGAATTCATTGATGAACTGCCTTTAACTAAAATTTATTATCTTCAATAATGCATTACTTACACACTATTGTTCTGTTTTACAATCTGTATTGTTACAAGCGCTATATAAATAAAGGTGACTTGACTTGACTTGTTTATTGAATGACAAATCTGAAATCGTGGTAATGTTCTGAAAACAGCTTTCTCTTTTGGTCCGCTCACGTTGCTTAACTAGGCTACATCAGTGATGGAGTACTCGAGTCCTGGACTCGGACTCGAGTCCGACTCGAGTCACTATTCTTTGGACTCGAGTCCGACTCGAGAATCCACTCTCTGGACTTGTGACTCGACTTGGACTCGCGGATTGATGACTCGTACTTGGACTCGGACTCGAGGATATATACAATCGGACTTGAGCATTCATCACTTTGTTTTTGACTAAATATGTTATTAAAAAATTATATAAGGTGTTACACTTTCCCTGTTTCGTGCCCAAGACCGGCCGCGATCAGTCCCTTCACAGACACTACCTCTCGCTCTCTTTGCTTGACAACACACTCACTGACGTCACTCACTTTTACGCTCGTGCAATGCATGATGCATGATTCGCGGGCTAAATGTTCACATTTGTAAAATGCAGAAAGACGTGCCCCGGATCGTGAAGTTCGCCTACGCGAATTTTGCTTCTAATGCTGGAAAGAGCAGCGCTAAATGTTGTGTGTGTAATCGCACAATTGAGGAAAAGACTGGGACAACCTCAAACTTTAACAGACACCTGTCACGGATGCACCCAGAAAAGTAACGTTAAGTAAAATGCTTTCCATTGCCTAACGTTAGCTTTTTTCAAAAAAATATTATTGACTAATGCATATTACAAACAGAAGAAGCTTGGGTTAATGTATGTCTGGTTCAGATTACAGCATTTTTTTGTCTGTTGATAACTTAACGTTACTAGTCACTGTGCCAGATCAGATTTTTGCGATATTTGTCTGTTGCGATAGTCACTGTGTCAGATTAAACATTTTTTTGCAATTTTGACTCGTTTACACGTTGCTTTCTGACCAGTCGCTTGCCGTCACACACACACACACACACACACACACACACACACACACACACACACACACACGTTAAATAATTCGGTCACACACACAATCTCTCTCTCTCTCTCTCTCTCTCTCTCTCTCTGCATATCGTATTTTTTTTTTTACGTTTTAAGTATCTTTAAAATACAGTGTCCTGTAAAATGCAGGTTTCTTTTTTTCGCTGAGTGTATTTCTGTAATACAGTGTTAAAGGATTAGTTCACACAAAAATGGAAATTTCCTAATCATGTAATAAACTCCCTTTGCAATTGTGACAGTGGTGTCATTTTTGTTTAATGTAGAACCTCTTTAATACATTTGATCAGTTTTTTGAAGGTCCCAGAGTGGAGACATGTAGGCACTCTCAGACTCGAATACAGGACTCGAGACTCGACTCGGACTCGAACTCTGGTAATGGTGACTCGACTTGGACTCGACTCGGACTCTTCTTTGGTGACTCGGACTTGGACTCGGACTCGAACACTGGGACTCGAGACTCGACTCGGACTCGACAGTTGGTGACTCGACTACAACACTGGGCTACATCATATGTAATTTTCTTGACTTTCATACTTTTAATGCCCCGCGGAAACCCTGTCTGATCATCAGCCCTACACTAAAATGGAAACATACCTGGAGTTGACTCAGGCGTCTCTGCTGAGGTCTCCTTCACCAGGAACATCAGTTCCGCTGGAAGAGCCACAGGTGTCTGCCCCTTTAGGCCTGGAGAGGATGGAGCTACACAAACATAAATAGACCAATTATTATATTTATAATATATATATAACCAAAATTAACACAACATTTGATTACATGATATAGATTACAGTGTTTTTACCATCAGCTGGTGATGCCCTCAATCCAGCACTTGTATCAGGAGTTGGTTTGGATAGTGCAGCAGCGTATTATCGAAGGAAGAGAGCCGAAGCGGCTGTTTGCTCCTTTCGGTGTTTTCTTGGTGGAAGATGAGGCAGCGAAAACAAGATGCGAAGATGGAGGCTCAGCAGCGTTTAAGGCGAAAGCTTATATTAGCTGCAAGGCGAAAAAGAACAATAAAGCGACGTGGAAGCCGGATACAGCGAATGCAGAAACGTGTAATGTTGGTGATGTCTGTTCTGATGCAAGAAGTGCTCTGCAACAGTTGTTTATGCAGCAGCAATATTTGTAATATATTGCATTAATAAATCACTTGAAAAGAAGCTTTGTTTTTATGACCGACACAAAAGTCTTTCGTCTAACTTGGTGTTACATTAAACTAAATGTTGCATATTTTCTACACACTACTGCAAAAAATAACTACACAGCTGTAGGTACTTCTAGTATAATTTTGTATGCTTTTATTTAGGTACAGATACAGGTACAGTGTATGTTAACAATTTATCAAGGTGTGTTGGTGAGTTTCTGTGGGGTTTTTTGGACGATGTAAATAAACTTATACATCAGATCTCATTTTTATAGGATCTTATTTGCATTTTTCCAAATTTAAATACGAGTAGATACTAATCAGACAGGCATTTAAATGTTTTCATCACAAATCTGTAACAACAGTTACAGTTTTTTTTTAATTGGTTTGGCGCAGTTTTCACAAGCAATTGGTACATTTTCAAAACTCTTAGTACTTATATCACAACAGATCATCAAAAGTGCACTTTTTTCAAACATTTAAGCATTTTTCATTTGTGTTAGTACAATACACATAATCACAAAATATCCTTTTCACTACACAAAATACGTGTTTCATCTAAATAAATGTTTCATTCACAGTAACTGCCTCTCATAATGTTATTACTATCAAATTTTTGATTTGCATCTCTTATCATTCAGTTGAATACATTTGTCTGTCATTTAATTCAACTGATCTTAATGTTTAATCAATGAATCATTCATTATGTCCATGCATTTTCAACTTGACTGATTGTTGTCTGGTCATTTGTAAGTTACAAATTGCTGAGTTTTCAATCAAGAAATACTAACTACTAATTGTTTCCCCTGATGATCACAATTAGTTACCATATAAGTAGAACTGTGTTTGAGACTTTGCACTGTTCAATAGGACCAAAAAAAAGGTCATACACTCTAATATTTCGTTGCACCGCCTTTAGCTTTGATTATGGCACGCATTCGCTGTGGCATTGTTTCGATAAGCCTCTGCAGTGTCACAAGATTTATTTCCATCCAGTGTTGCATTAATTTTTCACCAAGATCTTGCATTGATGATGGTAGAGTCTGAGCCTTCTCCAGCACATCCCAAAGATTCTCAATGGGGTTAAGTTCTGGAATCTGTGGTGGCCAATCCATGTGTGGAAATGATGTCTCATGCTCCTTGAACCAATCTTTCACAATTTGAGCCAGATGAATCCTGGCAATGTCATCTTGGAATATGCCCATGCCCAGTGGCGCCGCTAAGAGGGGGAAAGTTACAGTAGGACAATTCCCCACGCACTTTAGGGGCCCCCAGAGATCTGCTTTGGTGTGGTAGGGGGGCCCAACCTCATATTTTGTCATAGGGCCCAAAATTGCGAGCGGCGCCCCTGCCCGTGCCATCAGGGAAGAAAAAATTCATTGATGGAATAACCTGGTCACTCAGTATATTCAGGTAGTCAGCTGACCTCATTCTTTGAGCACATACTGTTGCCGAACCTAGACTTGACCAATATCAGCAAACCCAGATCATAGCACTTAAATCCAGATAGCGACTTTTTTTTTTTTTTGGCCAGGCAGTGTATTTGGCTTATGTAAATGACTTATGTAAATGATGAGTGTTTTTTTTTTTATTATCCTTTTTCGTGTGTGTGTGTGTGTGTGTGTGTGTGTGTGTGTGTGTGTATATATATATATATATATATATATATATATATATATATATATATTATTTTTTTTGTCTGAACATAAGTGTAATATTTGCTATGTAAATTTTACAGTTCGGTTACCCTCATTCGGCACCAAGGACAATTTGAAACGCTTACCTTGTATTATTTGCTCCTGAATGAAATGATTGGTAAAAGTACTAAGCTGAAAAAAGAACTTACTGTTTTGTTTGGGTGATTAAAGCAAATGTTCTCAATATATATCACAATGATCTTGTGTTCTGAAACAATGATTAAGTGGAATGAAAATATGTCCAAATACAATGAAATCATGACATCAGATTTGAAAGAATGACTAGTGGTGTTACAAATGTGATCAGTTTAAAGTTTTGTACTAAGAGATTTGAAAATGCACACTTTACTGAAAATAGTACCAAACCAATTAAAAAAAACTGTAAAGACAGGGTGGCTAGAGGTGGCTTAAGCAGGAAACACCGGATAGGTTTGTGGTGTCTTGGGGTCATCTACGTGCCGAATTCAAAAAGCCAGCTCCTTCGAGCCGGAATCGAAACAGCGACCTAAGGATAGCCAATGTATCATCTACAGTCCTCCGCTCTACCAGCTGAGCTATTAAAGACAGGGTGACAAAAGGTGGCTTAAGCAGGAAACACCGGATAGGTTTGTGGTGTCTTGGGGTATAACGGTAGCATGGCTGAATGCAGATCAGAATGTTGCATGTTCCAATCACATCAGTTGATCTCTTCTTGACATCAATAGTATAAAGTCTACAGCCCTTTACCGTGACTGATTTGCAAATTGCAATTAAGCAAGGAACGCCGACTTGTTTTCTCGACCTCGTGGCCGCGACAGAGTCCGCCTGACCCCGGATCGGGAGGTTGCGTGTTCCAATTATGTTGAGGTCAAGCGATCTGTTCTTGACTTTGTGAGTGTAAAGACTAGCTGATTTGCAGAGTTTATCAAAGTGCTTAAGCATGAAACACTAAATATTTTTTCCGCTATCTTGTAGTGCAACGGTAGAGTGTCTGGCTCCAAATCACCTTGAGGTCAGGCGATCTGTTTTTGATCTCCCTGAGTATGAAGTCCAACATCAAGAATGTTCCTTGAGCACCGTATATTTACCGATTTGCATTCTTTGTCAAGGCGGTTAAGCAAAATACATCACCTCTGGGTTCAGGACCTGGTGGCGCAACGGTAGCGTGTCTGACTCCAAATCACCTTGAGGTCAGACGATCTGTTTTTGATCTCCTGAGTATGAAGTCCAAAATCAAGAATGTTCCTTGAGCACCGTATATTTACCGATTTGCATTATGTGTCAAGCACGTTAAGCAAAATACATCACCTCTGAGTTCAGGACCTCGTGGCGCAACGGTAGCGCGTCTGACTCCAGATCAGAAGGTTGCGTGTTCAAATCACGCCGGGGTCATGTGATTTCTTGTTGACTTCTAAAGTGAAAGAGGTCCCTTTTGTTGTGTGCTGCAGTGGTTTCCAATCCCACTGCTCTGTATGTCTCCCTTATTAACCACACCTGATTCAGATCATTAGCTCGTTAGGAGAGAGCTCCATGAACTCATCTGGTTGTGTCAGAAAAAGGAGCCATACAAAATATGCAGGGCTGCGTTTTTCAGAGTCACCGTAACCCTAAGTTGATTGTAACTCTATTGGTTTCAATGCGTCTACGTTGTATTAAGGATTGCAATGCTTTTTGGAAACACAGCCCAGAGCAGGGGGTCACCAGGATCAGGATTGAAAACCACCGGTGTACTATGATAGATTTGTATCTTGACTTGTTATTTTTATTAAGCCTGAGATCTCATGTTGTAACCATTCCTGTCATTGTGTACTGTGACAGATCTGCCTCTTGATGTGTTACTTTTTCATATCTTGCCCTGCAATCTCTGAAGAAATCGTGGAAACATCTACGTGCCGAATTCAAAAGCCAGCTCCTTCGAGCCGGAATCCAACCAGCGACCTAAGGATAGCCAATGTATCATCTACAGTCCTCCGCTCTACCAGCTGAGCTATTAAAGACAGGGTGACAAAAGGTGGCTTAAGCAGGAAACACCGGATAGGTTTGTGGTGTCTTGGGGTATAACGGTAGCATGGCTGAATGCAGATCAGACGGTTGCATGTTCCAATCACATCAGTTGATCTCTTCTTGACATCCATAGTATAAAGTCTACAGCCCTTTACCGTGACTGATTTGCAAATTGAATCAAAGCAATTAAGCAAGGAACGCTGACTTGTTTTCTCGACCTCGTGGCTGAGAAAACAGAGTGCGCCTGACCCCGGATCGGGAGGTTGCGTGTTCCAATTATGTTGAGGTCAAGCGATCTGTTCTTGACTTTGTGAGTGTAAAGACTAGCTGATTTGCATAGTTTATCAAAGTGCTTAAGCATGGAACACTAAATAATTTTTCCGCTATCTTGTAGTGCAATGGTAGAGTGTCTGGCTCCAAATCACCTTGAGGTCAGACGATCTGTTTTTGATCTCCTGAGTATGAAGTCCAACATCAAGAGTGTTCCTTGAGCACCGTATATTTACTGATTTGCATTCTGTGTCAAGGCGGTTAAGCAAAATACATCACCTCTGGGTTCAGGACCTCGTGGCGCAACGGTAGCGCGTCTGGCCCCAAATCACCTTGAGGTCAGACGATCTGTTTTTGATCTCCTGAGTATGAAGTCCAACATCAAGAATGTTCCTTGAGCACCGTATATTTACTGATTTGCATTCTGTGTCAAGGCGGTTAAGCAAAATACATCACCTCTGGGTTCAGGACCTCGTGGCGCAACGGTAGCGCCTCTGACTCCAGATCAGAAGGTTGTTGTTCAAATCACGTCGGGGTCACGTGATTTCTTGTTGACTTCTAATGTGAAAAGAGGTCCTGTCGTTGTGTGCTGCAGTGGTTTCCAATCCCACCGCTCTGTATGTATCCCTTATTAAACACACCTGATTCAGATCATTAGCTCGTTAGGAGAGAGCTCCATGAACTCATCTGGTTGTGTCAGAAAAAGGAGGCAGACAAAATATGCAGGGCCGCGTTTTCCAGAGTCATCGTAACCCTAAGTTGATTGTAACTATTGGTTTCAATGCGTCTATGTTGTATTAAGGATTGCAATGCTTTTGGGAAACACAGCCCAGAGCAGGGGGTCACCAGGATCAGGATTGAAAACCACCGGTGTACTGTGATAGATTTGTATCTTGACCTGTTATTTTTATTAAGCCTGAGATCTCATGTAATAACCATTCCTGTCATTGTGTACTGTGACAGATCTGCCTCTTGATGTGTTACTTTTTCATGTCTTGCCCTGCAATCTCTGAAGAAATCGTGGAAACATCTACGTGCCGAATTCAAAAGCCAGCTCCTTCGAGCTGGAATCGAACCAGCAACCTAAGGATAGCCAATGTATCTTCTACAGTCCTCCGCTCTACCAGCTGAGCTATAAAAGACAGGGTGACAGAAGGTGGCTTAAGCAGGAAACACCGGATAGGTTTGTGGTGTCTTGGGGTATAACGGTAGCATGGCTGAATGCAGATCAGAATGTTGCATGTTCCAATCACATCAGTTGATCTCTTCTTGACATCAATAGTATAAAGTCTACAGCCCTTTACCGTGACTGATTTGCAAATTGCAATTAAGCAAGGAACGCCGACTTGTTTTCTCGACCTCGTGGCCGCGACAGAGTCCGCCTGACCCCGGATCGGGAGGTTGCGTGTTCCAATTATGTTGAGGTCAAGCGATCTGTTCTTGACTTTGTGAGTGTAAAGACTAGCTGATTTGCATAGTTTATCAAAGTGCTTAAGCATGAAACACTAAATAATTTTTCCGCTATCTTGTAGTGCAACGGTAGAGTGTCTGGCTCCAAATCACCTTGAGGTCAGGCGATCTGTTTTTGATCTCCCTGAGTATGAAGTCCAACATCAAGAATGTTCCTTGAGCACCGTATATTTACCGATTTGCATTCTTTGTCAAGGCGGTTAAGCAAAATACATCACCTCTGGGTTCAGGACCTGGTGGCGCAACGGTAGCGTGTCTGACTCCAAATCACCTTGAGGTCAGACGATCTGTTTTTGATCTCCTGAGTATGAAGTCCAAAATCAAGAATGTTCCTTGAGCACCGTATATTTACCGATTTGCATTATGTGTCAAGGACGTTAAGCAAAATACATCACCTATGAGTTCAGGACCTCGTGGCGCAACGGTAGCGCGTCTGACTCCAGATCAGAAGGTTGCGTGTTCAAATCACGCCGGGGTCATGTGATTTCTTGTTGACTTCTAAAGTGAAAGAGGTCCCTTTTGTTGTGTGCTGCAGTGGTTTCCAATCCCACTGCTCTGTATGTCTCCCTTATTAACCACACCTGATTCAGATCATTAGCTCGTTAGGAGAGAGCTCCATGAACTCATCTGGTTGTGTCAGAAAAAGGAGCCATACAAAATATGCAGGGCTGCGTTTTTCAGAGTCACCGTAACCCTAAGTTGATTGTAACTCTATTGGTTTCAATGCGTCTACGTTGTATTAAGGATTGCAATGCTTTTTGGAAACACAGCCCAGAGCAGGGGGTCACCAGGATCAGGATTGAAAACCACCGGTGTACTATGATAGATTTGTATCTTGACTTGTTATTTTTATTAAGCCTGAGATCTCATGTTGTAACCATTCCTGTCATTGTGTACTGTGACAGATCTGCCTCTTGATGTGTTACTTTTTCATATCTTGCCCTGCAATCTCTGAAGAAATCGTGGAAACATCTACGTGCCGAATTCAAAAGCCAGCTCCTTCGAGCCAGAATCGAACCAGCGACCTAAGGATAGCCAATGTATCATCTACAGTCCTCCGCTCTACCAGCTGAGCTATTAAAGACAGGGTGACGAAAGGTGGCTTAAGCAGGAAACACCGGATAGGTTTGTGGTGTCTTGGGGTATAACGGTAGCATGGCTGAATGCAGATCAGACGGTTGCATGTTCCAATCACATCAGTTGATCTCTTCTTGACATCCATAGTATAAAGTCTACAGCCCTGTAGAGCTGTGAGGAGCATGCGTGAGCTGTGACGATCTCGCGAGACAACGGGTGTGATCCATCATGGCGGCGCGCTGAACGCACGCTGAACACAACTATAAACCAAAACAAACAAACCGATCTATATTTAAAACTACTAGTACACATTTCAACGCTTTAATATTAGAACCGGATTAAACCCAAAAGTGGAGACCTTGGAAAACTTCATAGACGACTACTTCAGCAGACTCATCAACATGCCACAACCAAAAAAGAAACAACCACGCCGGGAATACTCAGCAGAGTCAGAGGAAGATCCCACAACGACGACAATAGAGGTGGGTCTTCTAGAATCGATCAACAATAAACTGACAATTCTTGAAATAATCCATCAGGACATCAAAGATCTTAAATCCAGCCTCGACTTTAGTCAGTCCCAGATAGAGTCGCTGCAAAAAGAAAACAACGAAATGCATGCAAAATTATCAGAACTCACAACAACAATTAACAGTATCAAAACCGAAAATAAACTGCTGAAGGAATCCATATTAGACATTCAGTGCCGTAGTATGCGAGACAACTTGGTCTTCTCAGGCATACCAGAACAAACCCAAGATAACCCGGAACAAGCGATCAAAGATTTCATGCATTCTGCTCTCAAACTCCCAAAAGAAACGGTCGATAATATAACTTTCCACCGCGTTCATCGCCTCGGATCTATCAACAATAAAAACCCCGACACTAAACGTCCACGTCCCATCGTTGCAAAATTCGAACATTACAAACAGAAAGAACTCATCAAGAGCAAGGGTAAAGAACTGCGAGGAACCACATTCGGACTTAACGATCAGTTCCCACGAGTCATTCAGGACAGACGGAGAATATTAATCCCAATTATGAAACAGTTTCGTCAGAATGGAAGGAAAGCGGTCATCACGGTTGACCGACTATACACTCAAAAAAATAATTCGGTCTAAAAATAAACTTTATGTAATTCAATTAAATGCTAATTTTCCATGTATTTGGATTACATAGTTTTAATATAAACATATTAATAAACTTAATGTGATTCATATGCATCAGTGATACGTGAATGAAACAGGTAAGGTTTATGTAATTATTCCCAGTGTTAAACAAGCACTGCTCAGTGTTCATGTGTTTCCACACTACAGAGTGTTCAAGTAGCATTGACACAGTGTTGGAGTTAATGAGATCATTATGTGATGATTGATCATTAATGATCAACACCTGCTGAATCATCAATGGAAAGAGAAACACAAGAACTACGGCTGACTTCAACCACAGCCTTAGAGGAAATCAACTCAAATAAAACAATACATTAAACCTCTCAAGATCTGATTCAACAACTCCACAAACAGATTGACCAGCTTCACTCATTACTAACCAGATTGTCTTCTGTCAGACTTCTAGAGAAGCTCTTATTGAGAACTAACAAACGTGTAGATGTTTTGTTCCATGTGAAATCACCATCAATGAGACCAGGGTTTCCTTTGGTTGGGCTGTTGACCCGTCACATGCTAGGTTTAATGTTGTGCTGATAGCTTTTGTTGCCAACAAAGTATAAAAAAAAAAGTAGGGGGATCTGTTAGTGTGTCGATTTCCTTTGAAGTTTATTTGTTGCATAGATGGATGTTGTGTTACTTTAATATTAGGCCTACTTACAGCTTTACATTTATGTGTTGTATAAATCATATTAGCTGAATCATTTTATCATACTTTGAGTGCTAAAAGTTTTCATCTGTTTCTTTCTAAAGACCACAGACATCATGAATCAGCATATGAACCTCAACAATGGTGATAATCAACAAAATGTTCAGATACATCTCTGAACATCTTAAAACAAGCTATTAAAAAGTCTCAACAAAAAAGGAAGCATAAAAACAATTATTAAGAATAAAATAAAAATAATCTGACAATTTCACTGCATTGTTTATTCATGTTGCAATGCATGCTGGGATACATGGGAGGGTCTTTTACCAAACTTGTACCCAGCATGCATTGCAACATGACACATATTGTTGACCGTCACCATTGTTGAGATTCATATACAGATTCTTGATGTTTTTGGATTTGAAGGTGATACAGATGAAAACTTTTTGAGCACAAAATGAAATACAAAGTATCTAATCTTCGTGACTTATGAAAAACAGTTACTTGTGAAGCTATAGAGACTACTATAACAACACAACACCCATCAAATCAGGACTTTGAAAGAATCTGGAGGATTGACTAACTTTTTTTTCTTCATTGACTTTGGTGGCTAAGCTTCATGTGTTTTATATTTACACAATTAAAGCTATCACCACTGATGCCAGCATGTGACGGGTCAAGATCCCAACCAAAGGAAACCCTGCTCTCATTGATGGTGATTTCACATGGAACAAAACATCTACACGTCTGTTAATTCTCAATAAGAGCTTCTCTAGAAGTCTGACAGAAGTCAATCTGGTTAGTAATGAGTGAAGCTGGTCAATCTGTTTGTGGAGTTGTTGAATCAGATCTTGAGAGGTTTAATGTATTGTTTTATTTGAGTTGATTTCCTCTAAGGCTGTGGTTGAAGTCAGCTGTAGTTCTTGCGTTTCTCTTTCCATTGATGATTCAGCAGGTGTTCATCATTAATGATCAATCATCACATAATGATCTCATTAACTCCAATACTGTGTCAATGCTACTTGAACACTCTGTAGTGTGGAAACACATGAACACTGAGCAGTGCTTGTTTAACACTGGGAATAATTACATAAACCTTACCTGTTTCATTCACGTATCACTGATGCATATGAATCACATTAAGTTTATTAATATGTTTATATTAAAACTATGTAATCCAAATACATGGAAAATTAGCATTTAATTGAATTACATAAAGTTTATTTTTAGACCGAATTATTTTTTTGAGTGTATGTTGATGGCCAGCTTTACAGAAACGACACTATATCCTGGTTATAGTTCCTAAATGGAAAACAAAAAACAAACAAATAAGGAAAAAAAAAAAAAAAAAAAAACGCCAATGATTGCAATACAAAATAATTCATAAACACCTGTTGACTACCGTCAAAATATGTTGTCTGTATTCTCATTTGCAACCAAGTGCTCTAATGGCTTCATGTTTTGTCTGTCTTGTATTGAATATGTCTTGTGTGTAGTTTTTTTGTTTAGATTATATAATAAGGTACAGACATTAAAACAAAACAACAAACTACCTTAATATAAAATGTCACATCTAAAACTGGTAAGCTGGAATGTACGGGGCATCAACTCACCAGCTAAAAGATCCAAAATTTTAAATCACATTAAAAAACTTAAGGCAGATATATGTCTATTACAAGAAACCCACCTTTTGGAATCAGAACATAAAAAATTAGCAAATACACATCTAACACAAATATACTCTGCATCTTACAACTCAAAGAAAAGAGGCGTAGCTATATTAATCAGTAAAAACATTGCAGTTTTTAATCAATCAGCTATATGTGACCCAGAAGGACGATACGTTATCATCAACATATCATTTAATAACAAAACAATAACTATCGCTAATATATATGGACCAAACACAGATGACCCCCAATTTTTCCATAATTTTTTCTCATCAGTAGCAAACCTTTCTCAGTCAGTTATCATAATTGGAGGTGACTTCAATACAGTTATTAATCCAACCCAAGACAAATCAAATACACCACCACAATTTAAGCCATGGCAGTCCACAGAAACCATTAAACAATACATGACTGACCTTGGTCTTGGCGATAGCTGGAGACTGAGAAACCAGAATTCAAGAGAATACACTTATTTTTCAGCAGTTCATAAATCATACTCGCGTATCGATTATTTCTTAACAAGCAACTCTCTCATCCCAGACATTTTAAATACAACAATTAATCCTATCATCATATCTGACCATGCCCCAGTCACTATAACTATCAATAATACAGATGTTGCAAAAAAATCATTTAGATGGAGGATGAATACATCACTGCTTAAAGACAAAGACTTTAATGAATATTTTAAAAAAGAATGGGCATTTTTCATGGAAACAAATAACATACCAGGCACTTCTGCATTAACTCTCTGGGAAACAGCTAAAGTTGTTTTAAGAGGAAAAATTATATCATACTCTACATATAAACTCAAAAAAGAACAAAAATTAGAAAAGGACTTAGAAAATAAAATACACACATTACACAATAGTTACTCCCGTAATCCTGATGAACAGATTTTAAAGGAGATTAACAAAACTAAAGATGATTATGAAGCTATTATAAATAAACGGATAGAATTTCAAAAACAATGTCTTAGACACACAATATTTGAGCATAGTAACAAATCAGGTAAATACTTAGCAAATTTACTCAAACGTAATTGAGAAAAAACACTAATCCCTATAATTAAGAACACAGAAGGAAAGACACTCCACACCATATAGGATATCAATGACACCTTTCGCACATTCTATAAACATCTGTATAGTAATGACAAAGATCCAAATACCAAAGACACTAATATATTCCTCAATAAAATAATCTTACCCAGTTTAACCTCAACACAAAGAGAATCATTAGATAAATCTATATCAGAAATTGAATATAAACAGGCTCTTGACTCACTATCAAACAACAAAGCACCAGGCTTAGATGGGTACCCACCTGAATTTTATAAACACTTCTGGTCAACTATATCACCATTATTCATGCAAATGACAACAGAAATTAAAAATACTTCTTCTATTCCAGCACATATGAACACAGCGTTAATTACAATTTTACTCAAACCAAATAAAGACCCAACATTATGCACTAGTTATCGCCCATTATCTCTTATTAATACAGATTTAAAAATAATAAGCAAAGCTTTAGCAACCCGTCTGGAATCAGTAATTACATCCCTCATTCATCCTGATCAAACAGGTTTCATAAAGGGACGCCAATCATCTAATAATACCAGACGATTATTCAATATAATGAACATATGTAAGCAAAATAAGGAAAAAACTATAATCATATCACTGGATGCAGAAAAAGCTTTTGATAAAGTTAATTGGCACTTTCTTTATACTACACTTAAAAAATTTGGATTTGGAGACTCTTTTATCAACTGGATTAAAACGTTATATAATACACCATTAGCTTCTGTTATAACAAATGGTAAAATATCCTCACCATTCCAACTTCAGCGAGGGGCTCGACAAGGTTGCCCCCTATCTCCATTACTCTTCGCTTTATTTATAGAACCTCTGGCTACTGCAATAAGACAGAATGATAACATCCATGGAGTAATATCACATAACACTAATCATAAAATTTCTTTATATGCAGATGATATATTACTGTTTGTACAAAACCCCCAAATATCTCTCTCAGAAATAATTAAACTCATCAATAAATATTCGATTGTATCAGACTATTCCATAAACTGGACCAAATCAACAATTCTACCACTGAATATGAATTCACATGACACTAGTATACAGAATACGCCCTTCTCAATAAATAATATAACATATTTAGGAATAAAAATCTCCCAGAACCTATCTGACTTATTTAACCTTAATTTTATTTCACTACTAAAAACGATAGAAGATGACTTAACTAGATGGATGAACTTACCACTTTCCATTATAGGCCGCATTGCAACAGTTAAAATGTGTATACTACCAAAAGTCCTTTACTTATTTACCATGACACCTGTACAGCCAACTAAGAAATGGTTCACCTCATTAAATCAATCTATAAGCAAATTCTACTGGAAAAACAAGAAACCTAAAATAAGTTTACAAAAGTTACAAAAAAATAAAGCTCAAGGTGGTTTAGCAGCACCTAACTTTCAACATTATTACTTAGCATCTCATCTACAATACCTTTGCAAATGGATAAGACATGACACTACCCAAAACCCATGGCTAGAGTTAGAACAAGCAGAATGTAAAGACATTGCTATATCTGACCTCCCATCACTCACTAAAACAATTAAAAAACAAAATCTATTTTCAAACCCGATGATTAAAACAACTCTCACTGCTTGGTGGCAAACTAATACACTGACAAATCATGTGCTCACTCCACATATCAATTCACCCATATGGAATAACCCAGATTTTACTATCAACCATAGTCCACTCAGCAATAATAAATGGAAGGAGAAAGGCATCACACACTTACATCATCTGTTTCCGGGTAACAGCTTCATTACATTTACAGAATTAATGCAGAGATTTAATCTAGGAAAAGAACACTATTATTACTATCTACAAATTAAAAATTCTATTAAAACCACAACAGGAATCAATGATATAGCACAACCTCCCCCAATTTTAAAACGTATTAGCACAATCAGTAACACTACAAAGTCGCTTTCGAAATTATATGCTTTAATATCATCTATAGACACAAACACTGCTGCACCAGTCGAACAATGGGAAAAAGACCTTAATATCAGCACAGATAAGGAATTTTGGGAAACAGTTTGCGGAAATACTTTTATCTTTAGCACAAATACAAATATCCAATTAATTCAGTATAAAGTTGTACATAGAACACACATTACGCAACACAAGATGTTTAAAATGGGCTTAAGTAATTCTGACAGATGCACCAACTGCAGTTTAAATACACAAGACACCTATCTTCATGCAATTTGGTTATGCCCACCAGTTAATCAATTCTGGACAGATGTCACAAATAAATTAACAGAAATCTTCAAAACTATTATCCCAATGCTCCCAGTACTATGCCTCATCGGCGACACCTCTCAAATTAACCCAGCTTTTAAACACCCAGTTCCTTTACTCATGTCTCTAGCTATCGCCAAGAAAACTATATTACTTAACTGGAAAAATAAATGCCAAATTTCAGTTACACAATGGATACATCTGTTAAGGGAACATATCATTCAAGAACAACATACATCAAAAACACAAAACCAGTTACTCAGATTTAATACAACCTTCAGCCCTCTGCTTTCACCATTAAATATTGAATAAAACTAGCTGATGAGCTGATGCCCCAATTAAGCCGCAAGATTTATAATTGATGCCTTAAACTAATTTCATGATATACAAATACAAACAATGATGTTGTAATTATATGATAGCTGTATGATAACTGACTTTGATGACAATGAAATTTTTGTTTGTTTGTTTTTTTTTGAATCTGGCATATTACTACTAATATTAATACTACTTCTGTTGTTATTATTATTATTATTATTATTATTATTATTATTATTATTATTATTATGGTCAACGGGGTTGGAGGCAGTGGTTGTATGTGTGTTATATTAATTTAGATAGCATATAAGCTTTCTGGGTGTTGTTTCTGCAGCTGCTTTGTCCCTGTCGGTGGGTCTGATTGGCACATCCTGTCGGCATGGGCTCTATCTGTGTCTTGGTTAAGGCAACCTGATCCCCCCAATTGCTGCTTCTGCCAGCATTGCCCCATATTACTGAGTCTGACGAAATCAAAATTGAAAATGTGCTGGATGCGGTGTCTTTGGTTGGGGAGCTGACTGATGAACACCAGGACTACGGCCAGTTTGCAACATAACAAGGGCTCAGTTACAATCAGTACTAATAATGAGCGGTCACCCATCGGGTCACGCACAGACTGGGGGAGCCTGTTCTGGAGGTGCATGGTGTGGTGGACCATTATATAAAATGCCATTCACTGGCATAGGAGTGGGGTCTAGTCACTGGCAGGGTGAGAAGCAAGGTGGAGGGACGGGGTGGATCGGGGACGTTGTTGGGGTCTGTGCCGATGGGTGTGTCCGATGGGTGTGTTGGATGCGCTCGCTGGCAGGGATGGGGCGGCTGCTGGACCAAAGGGGATGGGAGACATCATTTGCAATAATTATCAATAACACTACCAATTAGTCTATTTCATACTAGTGTACTATTACTATTACAATCATTGATGCTCCCACTGCTTCCACCTCTGTGTCCACTACTGATTTCATTATATTATTATATTTCTACTAGGGCTCCTCTTAGTTATCTGTTCAGTCACGTAAAAAGTAGGATATCATCTGTCATTGCCGTTATTGTATCCTGGATCTGTCCCATTATACTGAAGTTAACATCTACTGCCCCGATTGCTGTTTAACATTGTATTATAATATCACTACTATTGTATATCGTATTGCTTCCTGTTCAATATTTAGTACAGTTATGTCTATAGTTAAATCTTTTCACTAAACAACACAGAAATCGAATGATTTAACTTATCTCTGTACCCATTCAAACTACCACATCCATACATTTACAGCTTGTTTTTTTTGTTTTTGTCCTAATTTTTGCTCCCATCTTCTTGTACTCTTTTTTTTTTTTTTCTTTGCTTTGTTTTGTCTTGTTTTACTTAGTTTTCTCCCCCTCTGTGTCTCATTTGCGTATATATGTGTATATATCTGTGTATATATCTGTGACTGGTCTCAGTCTATGTCATCATGTTGCTGTCTATCTATGTTTTATTGCGCTCAATAAAAAAAAAAAAAAAAAAGTCTACAGCCCTTTACCGTGACTGATTTGCAAATTGAATCAAAGCAATTAAGCAAGGAACGCTGACTTGTTTTCTCAACCTCGTGGCTGAGAAAACAGAGTGCGCCTGACCCCGGATCGGGAGGTTGCGTGTTCCAATTATGTTGAGGTCAAGCGATCTGTTCTTGACTTTGTGAGTGTAAAGACTAGCTGATTTGCATAGTTTATCAAAGTGCTTAAGCATGGAACACTAAATAATTTTTCCGCTATCTTGTAGTGCAGTGTTTCTCAACTCCAGTCCTCGGGACCCACTGCTCTGCACATTTTGTATGTCTTCCTCATTTAAGGCACCTGATTTTGATCATCAGCTCATTAGTAGAAAGATTCATGAACTGAACTGAGTGTGTCAGACTCAGAAACATACAAAATGTGCAGAGCAGTGGGTCCCGAGGACTGGAGTTGAGAAACACTGTTGTAGTGCAATGGTAGAGTGTCTGGCTCCAAATCACCTTGAGGTCAGACGATCTGTTTTTGATCTCCTGAGTATGAAGTCCAACATCAAGAGTGTTCCTTGAGCACCGTATATTTACTGATTTGCATTCTGTGTCAAGGCGGTTAAGCAAAATACATCACCTCTGGGTTCAGGACCTCGTGGCGCAACGGTAGCGCTTCTGGCCCCAAATCACCTTGAGGTCAGACGATCTGTTTTTGATCTCCTGAGTATGAAGTCCAACATCAAGAATGTTCCTTGAGCACCGTATATTTACTGATTTGCATTCTGTGTCAAGGCGGTTAAGCAAAATACATCACCTCTGGGTTCAGGACCTCGTGGCGCAACGGTAGCGCCTCTGACTCCAGATCAGAAGGTTGTTGTTCAAATCACGTCGGGGTCACGTGATTTCTTGTTGACTTCTAATGTGAAAAGAGGTCCTGTCGTTGTGTGCTGCAGTGGTTTCCAATCCCACCGCTCTGTATGTATCCCTTATTAAACACACCTGATTCAGATCATTAGCTCGTTAGGAGAGAGCTCCATGAACTCATCTGGTTGTGTCAGAAAAAGGAGGCAGACAAAATATGCAGGGCCGCGTTTTCCAGAGTCATCGTAACCCTAAGTTGATTGTAACTATTGGTTTCAATGCGTCTATGTTGTATTAAGGATTGCAATGCTTTTGGGAAACACAGCCCAGAGCAGGGGGTCACCAGGATCAGGATTGAAAACCACCGGTGTACTGTGATAGATTTGTATCTTGACCTGTTATTTTTATTAAGCCTGAGATCTCATGTAATAACCATTCCTGTCATTGTGTACTGTGACAGATCTGCCTCTTGATGTGTTACTTTTTCATGTCTTGCCCTGCAATCTCTGAAGAAATCGTGGAAACATCTACGTGCCGAATTCAAAAGCCAGCTCCTTCGAGCCGGAATCCAACCAGCGACCTAAGGATAGGCAATGTATCTTCTACAGTCCTCCGCTCTACCAGCTGAGCTATCGAAGGCAGGGTGACAAAAGGTGGCTTAAGCACGAAACACCGGATAGGTTTGTGATGTCTTGGGGTATAACGGTAGCATGCTGAATGCAGATCAGACGGTTGCATGTTCCAATCACATCAGTTGATCTCTTCTTGACATCCATAGTATAAAGTCTACAGCCCTTTACCGTGACTGATTTGCAAATTGAATCAAAGCAATTAAGCAAGGAACGCTGACTTGTTTTCTCGACCTCGTGGCTGAGAAAACAGAGTGCGCCTGACCCCGGATCGGGAGGTTGCGTGTTCCAATTATGTTGAGGTCAAGCGATCTGTTCTTGACTTTGTGAGTGTAAAGACTAGCTGATTTGCATAGTTTATCAAAGTGCTTAAGCATGAAACACTAAATAATTTTTCCGCTATCTTGTAGTGCAACGGTAGAGTGTCTGGCTCCAAATCACCTTGAGGTCAGACGATCTATTTTTGATCTCCTGAGTATGAAGTCCAACATCAAGAGTGTTCCTTGAGCACCGTATATTTACTGATTTGCATTCTGTGTCAAGGCGGTTAAGCAAAATACATCACCTCTGGGTTCAGGACCTCGTGGCGCAACGGTAGCGCGTCTGACTCCAGATCAGAAGGTTGCGTGTTCAAATCACGTTGGGGTCACGTGATTTCTTGTTGACTTCTAATGTGAAAAGAGGTCCTGTCGTTGTGTGCTGCAGTGGTTTCCAATCCCACCGTGCTGTATGTCTCCCTTATTAAACACACCTGATTCAGATCATTAGCTCGTTAGGAGAGAGCTCCATGAACTCATCTGGTTGTGTCAGAAAAAGGAGACAGACAAAATATGCAGGGCCGCGTTTTCCAGAGTCATCGTAACCCTAAGTTGATTGTAACTCTATTGGTTTCAATGCGTCTACATTGTATTAAGGATTGCAATGCTTTTGGGAAACACAGCCCAGAGCAGGGGGTCACCAGGATCAGGATTGAAAACCACCGGTGTACTGTGATAGATTTGTATCTTGACCTGTTATTTTTTATTAAGCCTGAGATCTCATGTAATAACCATTCCTGTCATTGTGTACTGTTACAGATCTGTCTCTTGATGTGTTACTTTTTCAAAGCTTGCCTTGCAATCTCTGAAGAAATCGTGGAAACATCTACGTGCCGAATTCAAAAGCCAGCTCCATCGAGCCGGAATCGAACCAGCGACCTAAGGATAGCCAATGTATCATATACAGTCCTCCACTCTACCAGCTGAGCTATCGAAGGCAGGGTGACAAAAGGTGGCTTAAGCAGGAAACACCAGATAGGTTTGTGGTGTCTTGGGGTACAACGGTAGCATGGCTGAATCCAGATCAGGCGGTTGCATGTTCCAATCACATCAGTTGATCTCTTCTTGACATCCATAGTATAAAGTCTACAGCCCTTTACCGTGACTGATTTGCAAATTGAATCAAAGCAATTAAGCAAGGAACGCCGACTTGTTTTCTCGACCTCGTGGCCGAGAAAATAGAGTGCGCCTGACCCCGGATCGGGAGGTTGCGTGTTCCAATTTTGTTGAGGTCAAGCGATCTGTTCTTGACTTTGTGAGTGTAAAGACTAGCTGATTTGCATAGTTTATCAAAGTGCTTAAGCATGAAACACTAAATAATTTTTCCGCTATCTTGTAGTGCAACGGTAGAGTGTCTGGCTCCAAATCACCTTGAGGTCAGACGATTCTTACCATAGTCTGTAACTACTAATATATATGTTTTACCTGCTAATTCTAATAATAATTATTATTATTATGGAGTTCAAGCTCGATTCAGAAGTCCACTCCTTCATCTTAAAAACATATTAATTGCTAAAATTCGATTACATTGCAATTAGCACAAATTGGGCTACAATAATATTTAAGCAACATGAAATGTGTTGTGTTTTTGAGAAAATAACGTTTATGCGTGGTAAGTGAAAAACTAAAGTTTTGAAGTCACTGAAATAAGGCCATGAAACACATACAGAACATTTGTTCACAAGACTTTTAAGAATTAGATGTCGTAGGCTAGATTTTTGTCAACCAAATGATGTGAAATTATCTTGTTCACTCGTTCATAGAAAACAATATATTGATATGCATTTTCTAAAACATGGTTTGTGTTTGAAAGGGAATATTCAAAGGAATGGCAATGAGCCATGAATATTTAGCAATTCACACCTGAGAGACAAAGAGCCCTGCCCTAATGGCCCATTATTACTACTGTTAGTATTAGGAAAGGAACAATGTGAGAAGATTCAAAGAATGGAGTATTATATTATTTGTATTTATTTACAACACAGTATAATCAAAACATGCATAATGAAGGTCAAAGAAACATTATTGAGCACCCTGATCTAACCACAGAGATCTGGAAAACTTCTGAAAACTTTTTCTGAGTTCTGTTCAACAAATGAAACAAATAAATGATATTTAAGTGATTGAAAAACTCATCAGTAGTCACTTGTTTTTACACTAGAATACCAGTGTAGTTGAACATCTGAAGTTGGTAAAGCGCTCTCAGAGAAAAACAGTTTGAAGAGACTCAAGTAAACATCAGCAGGATTCATCTGTTGAGCAGGTTTCAGATCACTAAAAAAACAAAACAAAAAAAAAACATCACCCCTCTGCCTTATGCTGCGTTCACACCGCCCCAAATGTCAAGCGTCAGTTGCGGCAAGATTACATGTAAAGTAAATGGTTGAGTCTGTCAGAGGCTCTGCGTTGCGTTGTGTTCGTTGGATCCGTCAACTTTTCAAGCGTTACCTGCGTTTCAAGCGTCAACGCAGCAAACGCAAGCAACGCAGAAGTTCTGCTAGCTGAACTTTTGACGGACTTGACGCACTTGACGCAGTGCGTCAACCAATCAGAGCGTCTCACTGTAGCGACGTCACCAGACGTATCTTGAATGAAGCGGGAGCAGAGAAAAAATCATTTTCAATTTAATTATATTACATATATATATTGCTCATTGTAGCCGTCTGCAATCGCAGATAATTGCATGATCCGCCCTCGTGGTTGTATAAAGACAGGAATGTAAAGGAACTTGCTTGGATGAAGATCGCTGAAGAGATCGGGGATGTCGGCGTTATCAAATCTTTTCTCAACGTAATTATTTCCCATTTCGTTAGCTAGGGAAACATGGTCAACAGAGGATCCCAAAATGTCCAGTCCCAATAGTTTGCTATGGTTTATTTAGGGGAAGTGTGCAAAAAACTAGATGCGTTGGGTGCGTTGCCTGACGTGTGCGGTGTGAACGCACCAAAAAGCAAGCGTTGCCAGCTTCAACGTGCATGCGTCAAACTAGATGCGTTGGGAGCGTTGCCTGACGCAGACAAAGTGTGCAGTGTGAATGCACCATTAGTCCCCACAGCCTGTCCTCAGCCTCTGTCATAATTTTATTGGTGCTGTCTTCTGTTACGGTTGCTGGGAATGAAGAGTCAGAGGGAATGACAAGGAGCCCAGAGTAACAATTAAACAGAATATTTAATGAAATAGGAATGCAGGGTACATACAGCCTTGTACTGTCAAAAAATGACAGTACAAGGAGAAGAAACACTAGGAGACATGTAACAACCTCCTCCTATATAGGTACGTGATGTACTTAAAGGGGCCACCGTACTACACATGTATATTTGAAGATATATTTGATATACAGTATGTAGTTGTCACAAGTACAAGGAAAGTGTTTATATAAATGCTTTAATGTGAGGTTTGTTTCATATTTAGGTTCAATAGTGTAATTTATTTTCCATATCTGTTTAGTTTAGTTAATTGATTATTCCCAGCTGCACCTGAGTTTAATTATCCTGTGTATTTAGGTTCCTGCTTGGCCCTTCCTTTTTGTCCAGTTTTAAATGTCTTTGTGTTGTGTTGGATGTATGTTCCTCTGCTTACCTGTCTGGATTACCCTTTGTGGATTTTATTAAAGAACTTTCAATTAATTCTCATCTCTGTGCATTGCATACACACAGTCGTGATACTATGAAGGTAAAAATGATATAAGGCTATAAGTTGAACAAAAAGAAGTGGAACACGTGACGAAATCAAGACGAAAGCTGATAGGTTCTTAAAGTACTGACTTTGACTGAGATTGTAGGAGCTGAAAGTGCAAAGAGTGAAGAGGTTTTTTTTGTGTGTGTGAGTAGTCTGTGGTTAAAAATGACAGAACTGTGTAATTTGGCAACAGAAAAAATGCTGTACAAATGAGAATTCCATAAAGTGTTTGAAGTATGTGCTAAAAGTGATGAGTTGTAAAATGTAGCTTGGCTGGGTAGCCAACAAAAAAATAAATATAATGGGTTGATGAAGCTATTTGTGCATAGACAGAGGAGGGGTATGAAAATGTTACTGTTGAGTACAACTATTTAATAATTTTTTTAAAACACTTTTTTCAATGTATAATTAACAAAAAAATTAATGAAGGCCAGCTGCTTAGGATTGTTTATTGTAGCAAATTAATCTACTGTACATCCAGGCTAATGGAAGCACAACAAAGAATGAACTGTGCAGATTATAAAAAAGACCTGCACAAACTAGAATAATATTTTCATGCTTCTGATAAAGTCCATAAAAGTAAACATATTACAACATTAAATTGACTAAACAATAAGCTAGAATACATTTAAAATCAATGGGAACATGTCATTTTGTTCAGTTTATGTCAATTCATTTATAATCTTCCAGTTACATTGTTGCTTTTTCTAGCAAGGTAAAAGTTTGACTAATATTTTGATTCAGAGAAATCAACACATGGAATAGAGTGACATGATTGTTCTGTAAGTCTGGTGAAAAACAATGTTTTAGTACTTTGACTACAATTGAATGTATTTCAAAATGAACGTGTAGATGATTGTAGAAATTGCTCCATTTTCTAAACCTCTTCTTGCATTGAAGAAAACGGCAGTTTCTTTCCCGAATGAGTTTTCAAATGACGGATCAGGCTGCTTTGACATGTGAAACTCTTCTCACACTGAAGACACTTGTACGGTTTCTCTCCAGTGTGAACTCTCATGTGAATCTTAAAGTTTACTTTATACATGAAACTCTTTCCACACTGTTCACAGGTGTAAGGTTTCTCTCCAGTGTGAATGCTCATGTGGACAGTAAGGGTTCTTTTCCACATAAATCTCTTTTCACACTGAGAGCAGGTAAAAGGCTTCTCTCCAGTGTGAGTTCTCATATGGACAGTAAGGTCATATTTCTTTGTAAAACTCTTTCCACACGGAGGGCATATTAACGGCTTCTTTTCAATGTAAATTTCATGTGAGTCTTAAGATCTCCATTTCGTGATAAACTCTTCCCACACTGTTGGCAGCTGTAAGGTCTCTCTCCAGTCTGAATTCTCATGTTAGAATTAAGGTTTGTACTTTTTTTTTTCTGGTGAGAAAGTCTTTTTATTCTGTGAGCAACTAATTGATTTTCTTCTGTTTTAAAATTATGTTTCTCATTTTGATATTTCTCTTCTGTTTCATTGAGTTCTTGGTGAAATAAGAAAAAATTAAGAAAACAGCAGTTTAATGGCACAAAGCAACAGACAACAAAAATTTAGACTAGTGCTGTCAATCAATTAAAAACTAACTGACAATACTAATTTGACAATAGTTTCACATTGAATCTCCAAATTAATGTAAAACAACTTAATCATTGTACATTTAAAATATGTGGCTTATTGGCATCTTTCACCAAGTAGCCAATTGTTAATGAAGCCCAGTCTCACTGATACAAATACTGCTAATGATCTGTCTCTATTAAACGCATTTCCTTCCAATTTTAGCCATTAATTATAGCCATAATTAAAAACAGTTATATATATATATAGTTGTGCTTTTATCACAACTACCATATAATTATAAAAAAATCAGCTCCTTAAAAACAAAACAAAAAAACATTATCTGCCATGTTTATCTTCACGCTAGAGAATTTAAAAGTAGAATTCAAGTAAGAAAGATTTTCTAATTAAATCTACATTTTCGGTTTCTATTTAATTATTTGGCTCCAGGGTTGGGGAGTAACAAAGTACATGTAACATAATTTCATATTTAAAATACAAAATATGAGTAACTATTCAATTAGCAACCTGCACTGCTAGTCAGGACTCCCAGGAAGAAATCAGAAAGCCAAGCATTATATAAATACAAATACAAAATTATGTAACATCATAGTCCAATGAAATTTTTTGTTTACTTGCAACTTGTCTCTCCGATCGGCTTTAAGGCACAATCCAATCTTGAAAAAGCATCTCAGTCTTTGAAAACCAGTGCTGTCAACTATATTTTCTATATTAATAACATATGGTGTGTTTAAGCAACTCTTAAAGAAGAAGTGTCCTGTTTTCCTGAATATTAGCAGGATTGCAAATGTGATGCTGACTTTATTCAGTTCAAAACACCTAAGACTACTTGAGAAAAAGGGGCATAACAGGTCCTCTTTAACTCCCATCACAGCACAAAATTGTGCTCAATAAAGTTGCATTTGTATTCTAGTGCTATAAGATCTATTTAGAAACCAATTTTTTTTTTTCCTAAAAGAGCTTTAAAATGATGTTGGCATTTGTGGACAAGAATAAGCACCGTTTAGTTCTTGACCATCTGACCAACAACACTCAGTATTCACTCCTCTGCTTTTCTCATTGCATATGATTCCCTTGAAAGACATCTTGGATGCCCTGGGGGTAAGCAGATAAACGTCAAATTTTCATTTTTGGGTGAACTATCCCTTTAAGCTCAGTCAAACACAATATAGCTAGTTGGCACTGTAAAGTGTACCATGGACAAAACACATTGCTTTAAAGTGTGAATTAGAATTGATGTCATTGTAGGAGCCCTGTATACGATTCTTATTGGAATCCTTTAGGATTGTTTTGACAAGGGTAATATAAACTTTTGACCTCAACTGTAATCGTGGTTGAAACAATGTAGTTGCCAAGAAACAAAGAGGTGAGGTCATAGAGTAATTTACAACAGGTTTGATTGTGGCCAATCAGAATCAAGGACCGGAACTGTCCTTTCTAGACATTTTGTTTGAAACTCTGTCCATGCTAAGGGGATCTTTTAGGATTCTCTTCAATGTGAATCTTCATGTGCCTGTTAAGGCTTCCTTTTTGACTGAAACTGTTTCCACACTGGTTGCACGTGTAAGGCTTCTCTCCAGAGTGAATTCTCATGTGAATGTTAAGGTATCTTTTATGAGTGAAACACTTTCCACACTGTTGGCAGGTAAAAAGGCTCCCTGTAATGTGAATTGTCTGGTGAACTTTAAAGTTTCCACTTTCATTCAACCTCTTTTCAGACTGAGGGGATCTGTAAGGCTTTTCTCTATTGCACATTTTCATGTGACTTTCAAGGCCTCCTCGTTGACTGAAACTCTTTCCACACTGTTTGCATGTGAAAGGCTTCTCTCCAGTGTGAAATCTCATGTGTCTGTTAATGCATCCTTTACGAGTGAAACTTTTTCCGCACTGTTTGCATGAGTAAGGTTTCTCTCCAGTGTGAACTCTCATGTGCATTTTAATGTATCCTTGTTGTTTGAAACTCTTTCCACACTGTTTGCATGAGTAAGGCTTCTCTCCAGTGTGAAATCTCAGGTGTCTGTTAAGGCATCCTTTACGAGTAAAACTTTTTCCACACTGTTGGCATGAGTAAGGCTTCACTCCAGTGTGAATCCTCATGTGCCTTTTAAGGTGTCCTTGTTGTTTGAAACTCTTACCACACTGACAGAAAATTAAACTACTCATAGTTCCTGTCTTTTGTGCTCTTTCTTGTTTAGAAGTCTTTTCAGACTCTAAGAAACAAAAAGACTTTTCTCCAGATACAAATTGAAGATTCTCAAACTGATCTTTCTCTTCAGTTTCATTCAGTTCTTCTCTCTCCTCTTTCAGCGCTGTTAGGTCTAAGGTGGAAATACAAAAATTTAAAAGTTAACCTCAGTTTAATGGCACAAAGCAATTAACATCACAACTTGTAGATATGTAATGCATGAATGCTAGATGCTACCAGGGGCGTCCAAACCTGATCCTAGTTGGTCGGTATCCTACAGAGATTAAGGTGGCTGTTATACAATTAAATAAATCTCGGAAATGTATATAGACTGCTCTCAACTATTATATACCCATTTGATGTCTCCTGGGGAGACATTTAGAGAGAGGCTAGGAAAAAAGAAAGAGGAGAAACTCCCCAAATTATATTTTATTTACAAGGTTCGGGAGGAGCACAATCAGATAATCAACCAATTCATTTCAAATTTGATATTTAATAAGCCAAGCTTTATCATTTGTTTCTCTGTATTATATACATTTTTTTATTTGTTGAACATCAGTTAAATTGTTACTCTTAATTTGGTTTGGGTGTTTTTTTGTATTTTCTAGCTCGAGGAACAGACACATTCTCTATAGTGTGATATCTAGGTAAAGGGATCTCTATATGCTGAGAATTATCTGATTTCTGATGTGAGGTGGCTAGCAGACGGTCGGTTTAGCCAGTCTGTCTGCTTCCTGACCTGCGCCCTAGTTAGTCAAGTGCAAACTCTAAGACACGGAGCACAGGGCAACTAATACTGTTCCGTTTTCTTCCCTCGGAAAGGGCAACCCCGTGTACAAAGAGGATATTACTCTGTATTCCACATTTGTTTGTTTATTTTTAGCTCAAAAAGGATAACCAGTAATAAACCTGAAATAACAAGAAATGCAAACGTTTCAATTTCCATGTACATACTACAACCAGCCCCTTGTTTAACTCAACAGCCCAATAACAATAAATAACATTAATCAAAATACAAATATAAATAATATTAATATACTATAATAATAAAACTAATTTCATAATTTAAACGTACACAATTCACACTTCAAACATTATGCATCAACTCAAGTCCTACCACAACTCTATGCAAAATGCATGCAATCGGCAAACCAGGAAGTCCGCGATTCCTACTTCATCAAACATTATAAAACTAAATAAAGTAAATACAAATGAACACGTATAGTATAGTAATGTTATGAATCTAAATGTTAATCCCACGGCTTCGCCACCACGTCTATCTCTATCAGTAAACAAATCTGCTTTGATCTACCGGAGAATTGTGAAATAGCGTTATCTTTAACGTGCAACGGACATAAACACAATACAACAACATAGCATTGCGACAGCAGACAACATAAAGCATACATCATTAAAGTAGACAAGAAAACATTTGAGATTAAGAGAGTTTACCAAGTAGCTGCACACCGGGTTGAAAGTTATTACAAACTGAATGAATCTCACGCTTCCTTTTCACGTAGTAAACACCGGTCACACGTGCTCATAGCACACTCCTCTCTTAAAGAGGCACTACACTATTGGGCTGCTAAAGTGTAACTTGCAACATTGGTAGCTCTAGTTTAAAGTAAATTTAATCATTAAACATTTAATTAAACATATAAATAACAAAACTCCACAGAAATCACAACAAATACAGAGTTCAGACTGCACGACTTTCAAAGCAATCGTGTCACAGATCTTTTCACATTGCATGACTATCTGGGGTAGTATTCTGTCGCTGCTGTGTTCACGCTGCACGATGGATCAGCGATAGGAGGTTTCACACTGCCTGACTTTACAATAGGAAGAATCACTGACAACCTTGTCCCGGTCCGCAAACTACGTCTTACAACGAAACACTCACGAGAAGTGACATGGAAACAACGCGAGGTCAGTCGTGCAAGTTTTCACGTGAGACTGGGATTATTATTTAAAAAAATGGCAGCCCGCAAGAATCTTGTCATACAAATTGCATGTGCACTCATCTGCAGCGAAAAGAAAAGAAGCCAAAACAATGCTTGTTGATATTGTGGTCTATACCTTCGTAACTGTTCCCCCAACTTCCCGCTGGCCTGGATGTTGCTCTCTCATTGGCTGTAGCTAATCGCTGATGTCATTTTCAGTCAGATCACCTTTCACACGGCAGGTCCAGATATTTAGCATGCCAAATATCTCATGGGTGTCGGCGACTCGTCTGCGATTCTCTCAGATTGCGTCTTTGATAGTTCACAAGGTGTGATTGTCACTCGCGTGAACGAGCACCGATTTGCCTGTGGTTTTGGGCATTTGTCGGCAATTTCTCAAAACCTGTCGGCGAGTCAAAATCGGGGCTAAAATCATGCAGTCTGAACTCAGCATAATGCTGTTAAACTAACCTGGTCCAAAGGCAAACAGACAGGCTAAGCTGAGTCCTTTAACAATGACTAATAGGAATGCACTGATTTTACAGCCTTTCTCTCTGGTTTTATGACAGCTGTACCTTCTATCTCCAGTCTTTGAAAGACTAAATTAAAAATGAAATGATAGAAAACAGCCTACATTTTAACTGGGAAGAGGAAAATACATTTATTCATTTGAGGAAGTAATTAGGACTGTATTAGTCAGCTTACAATTGATTTACATTTATTGCTATGATAAAAATTACACTTACATTATAGTTTATAATACATGTCACATTTAATGTCCAACAACACATATTTTAACCAAATGTATGTTTTTCTTCAGAACTTACTAAACTACTATTATATTGTGTCAGCACTTGTTTACATGTGTGTACCTCGTCCACTCCTGACAACAAAGTGGATGGTTGTATGACTTTCTAACATTTACATATTCTTATGAAGAATATACACTGAGGAAAACACAACATCTCAAATATATGTAATGGTACAAATATATTTGCCATGGTGGATCAATTTGATCTATAATTGACACTAGGGACTGCTTAAGAAGCATGCATATTAAATTATCTTGACTAACTCAACCTGGATCAAATTAGTGAGATAGTTTATTAGTCACTAATAACCTTACTTAAATGGTCATTTTTGGTACAACTTTAACCCTGATTGATTTGTTAGATTTTTTTCAGATCACGTTTTGGACTTAAATCCCAGGTTTTCTGTGTGTCTCTTTTGAAACAGCCCCCAGAGCTCAACATTAAGCCTTGATATGTGCTTGTCCTTTGGACACCTAAATCATCCATTTGTCCAAGTAAAAAGTTTGGCTACATCCACACAATGTCAGAGCTTTCTCTATTCAATCTTTTTTCCCCCTCATCTCAAGAAATACCTGCGACCACATGAAACTGACACAAAACTATGTAGTATATATGCCAGATAAATATGTAGCGCATTAATTCTGCCACAGAGATACACTAAAAATTGAAAAGAAACTTTTGGCAGTGCCCATAAACCTTGCACGCAGTATACCAAAAAAAAAAAAAAAAAAAAAAAAAAAAACATGAAACAATACATTTATTAACCCTTAAGCTCTCCTTAAGTAGGTTTTATCTTTACTTTCTTTGGGGTCAGATTGACCCCAAGGATTGAAAGTGTGATTCCATAATGAATTATACATTTTTAATATTATAAACTATATATCATTTTTTTCGTTTACTTCTCAACTTTACAGTTCTGCTGTGTTTTCATGGATATTTTGTACTTTTTAACCCATTTACTGCACAATTACTCAACTACGCCACCAAGTGGCTTATAAAAAATTAATTTTTAATAAAAAAATCACCTTAATGATGATCTAAATTTAATCTAAATTGTTTTTGGACATTGCTCTATGTGTTAGGGATACAGTACTGCCATCTACAGGTTAGTGGAAAAACTTTTGAAGATATAGTTAAAGAAAGAAAGTGCAATGACCACATACATCCAGCAGAGGCCCTTAGGGACTAATTTCATTTTCACTTTATTTTTCTTCATGCTTCAACTTCTCCTCACAACTTTATGATATATATTTTGTAAATATATATATATTTGAACATTTTAAAATAAATAAAAAATGTGGTTTTTTGTAAAAGCGTAGAATTTTAGTTTTTTAGAATTGCTGAATTTTTGTCTTTCATCTTTCTTTTATCTGCACTTTTCCCTCTCTTCTCTCTCTTTGTGTGAGTGTGTGGGTGTGGGGGGAGTGTTTTTTTTTGGGGGGGGGGGTGTTTGGGGGGTGCTGTGTGGTGTGTTTGTGTAGAGTTGTGTGTGTGTGTGTGTTAGGGGCAGGGGCATGGTGTGTGATGTGTTTGTGTAGAGTTCTGCGTGTGTGTGTGTGTGTGTGTGTGTGTGTGTGTGTGTGTGTGGGTGTGTGTGAGAGTCAACATGCATGTTCCATGTTGCATTTGTGCTCTAGTACCAGTCCTTCATTTATGTATGAACATTTTCAGATTTATAGCAGATATGTTGATTTTTTATGCCAATTTCTATATAATTGCTCCCTGTTGCAATTACACACATGTGAGTGTTTGTGAGTGTGTGTGTGTGTGAGATAGAAAGTTTGTTCCACTTTGAATTTATGCTTTAGGACCAGGCCTTTATTTAAATGTTAATTATTTTAGATTTAAACTGGATTTACTACTTTTTTTGGACAAACGAAATGAAAAAAAATTGCTTTTTTTACTTTTCCCATTCATTTTCAATGTGGGGTCAATCTGACCCCAAGGAGAGGAAACGGTAAATTTTTTTTTACACACCTTTAGAACAACCGAATTAAGTCCGGATTTTTTTTTGTGTTTTTAGATTGATTATTTAGGAAAAGTCACAGAGTCTCATGCCCCTGAGATTAAGGGAACTTTATAAAAAAAAGAAGGAAAACTCCAGTGGGGTCAGCCTGACCCCAAGGAGAGCTTAAGGGTTAATCTGTGTTAATGTTAGTAAATAAAAAGACAATCATTCAATGTTTGTTCATGTTTTTGTTATGTGAAGTAGCGGTGTCTGACTAGGGGCGAGACATTGGCTGATGACATTATCATTTTAGAAAATATACAGATTCACTGTACACACGAAACCACATGAGTGTCATTTTCTTATGTTTCCACTCAGGGACCGGGTTTAAAGGTGCCATAGAATGGAAAACTGAATTTACCTGGGCATAGTTAAATAATAACAGTTCAGTACATGGACATGACATACCATGAGTCTCAAACACCATTGTTTCCTCCTCCTTATATAAATCTAGTATTTGCAAAAGACCACCGAAAAAAAGGTCAATTCCAACATAACACAGACTGTTACGAAACTTTCCTGGGATCGTTAATAGTTACGCCCCCAACATTTGCATCGCCCAATCATCAGTATCGTCAGCACATCAGTAAAACAAGGCAAGCCACTGAAGGGACACGGTTAGCTTAATGCTAGCGCTAGCCTGTTACATTGCAATACATAGGATTTCACTTACCACATAAACATACATGACTGCGCTGATGATGGTGAATGATGGAGAAATAACTGCCTGATGATGGCGAATGATTTACAGATCTTGAGTATCACTGACATACAGCTGAACGTGTGTGGTAAGAAGCACTCTCTCTGCATGATAACTTTACACAGAGCACATGCATCACAGTAATCAGACTAAGATTCAAAACGGCAGATTCAACAAACCACATATTAAAAGCGGCTAGAGCTCCTAATTAAATATAGTGTACCCGCTATAGAGATGAGCAGCTCTGTGAAACAGCCAATCAGAGCAGAGCTCATTAATATTCATGAAGCTTCCAAATAAGCCAATAACAGAGCATTTCATTCTAGGTACCTGTTAAATATAAAAAAATCTAAACTGTTTTTCGTTTGTTTGTGTATGCGGGACGCCGGCCAAATGGGTGTCTATTAGGTCTGTAAATTTTTGAAACGCATGTGACTTGAGGCTGCGCTCTGATTGGCTTGTTTCAGATTGTCCTCGGGGCGCAGAGCACTGCGCCCCAGACCCTCCCACTTTAGATCTTAGCCAATCAAACTTGTTTTTATATATTTTGTCCTCATGGGATTGGACCGTTCTCGACTGTAAAATATGTGCAATATCTTTTCCGATATGAAAGTAAATTTGATTTTATCTTTCACAAGCCGTTCAAATGAAGAAAAAAATAAAATAAAATAAACGTACGAATCATGGAGCTTGGATAGAGTTTGCTTGCTAGATGCCATGTAAGTCATGCCTTTTATTGTTTTCATTGTTTGTTATTTGAAAGTCCTGTCACCGAAGCGTTGTGGGCAACTACACAGAAAGTAACGTAAACTGTAATAATGCAGATTAACTCAATCGTCGGGGTACAAGCAAGGGTTTATGTAGATGTCTTTTTTCAAGTAAATTGTGAGTGTTTATGTTAGTATTATTATAAGCACAATATTAATATATATATATATATAGTGTTCCTTCTTTAATTGGACATACAAATATATTGTCAATAGCATTATAATTACTTATTATATTGGACTATATCTAACTTGATGGAAATTAATTTATATTCAATGTTTTATTACAAATCAATTTATTTTCTCTGTCTTTGAGATTTATCCTGTGGCTCCCTCGTGTGGATAACATTAGTACTATGGCCTTTATCTCTGAATCACATTAAAATAAATTGCTAATATTTTTTGGGATGATTACAAATGTTAAATGATTACTTTACTGATAATAAAGCCTGTATTAACAGTGTGATTCATTTTGTGTGCGCCCCCCTAAAAAATTTTAGCACCAGCCGCCACTGGTTGTAAATGGACCTGTAAAACCGTTTCTGGAGATTTTTTTTGCCCTTTCCTACCTTCTATGTAGATATCAGAGAACAACTTAAAATATTTTCTAAATGCATTAGGCACCTTTAAATACATATTGGTTTTACTCTCCCAAAACGCCAGATCCGTCAATAAAAATATACAATTTTGCATATACAGCTAATCTCTGTGTGGACAAGGCCTTAGATGCATGTAAGATTTGTTTTTATTTTTTTGTTAAAGTAATTTATTCACAAGCAATATTCTCATCACAGTTTTATCAGCTCAATCAGGCAAGGCTCCAAAAAGTACCTAGGACCTAACAACATGATAAAACAAAAGATGATGGCAGCATGCTCATAATTGACCTTATAATGAGCACAGAGGCCAGTTAAAGGGTTACGAAACCCCCCTGTTTCAGCACTGGCTACTCTCACCACAGTTTTGAAAAATGCTGCAGAAGTGGGCGTGGCGCGCTCACAGCGCTGCGTGGAGTAGAGGGGAGATCGGGGAGAGAGACCACACAGACAACTTTGGGTTCAGACAGTTTCATTTCGCTCCCCACGAGTTTAAAACACAAATAAATGTGCATTCTTTTGCACTATGCATCGAAAACCTATATATGAACACACTGTTGAACCACTAATAACTGTTAAGGCTTATTTTGGCGCGTTTATATAAGCCTTTTGATGGGTTGCGTCAAAGAAAAACCGCTTACACTTACTTTGTGAATGAATCGTGTGTGCCGGACTCCTTCACTCATGAACGTTCCTCTCAGTTAATGTAAGCGATCTCAGAGCCATAGAGAAACAAACGGCTCTGGGCGATCTCATAGACTGAGACTGAAGCGCCTGCCACAGCAAATCAGCAAGCGCTGTCGTGGATAATTAAGCGAATCGACTTCGCATAGGATAAGAACACGCAGCGACATGGATATTTACGAGACACCGACGCGTCATCGATGTACTATAGTCCATCGCCACGTCACAAAAGCTGACGTCAGGACAATGTAGATTTTAAACCCGGAAGATGAAAATAGCGCAAAAAAGCTCAAAATTAACCAGTTATCTCTAACAATTAATATTAGCAGATGCCAACGTTGCTTTCTATGATGTGCAACACAAACACTTCTGCTAAAATCTCAGAAAAAGTTGCCTGGGGTTTCATAACCCTTTAAGGAAAGGCCCAAGGCTGATGATACACTGGGCAACTTTTTGAGCAATGTTGCCGGTCAACTTTGGCAAATGTTGCCGTCAATGGGCAACCAGGTGAGATACAGGGCTCACGGTTGATCTAAATTATCCAGATAGAAATCTGTTACCCATTTTCAATGGGAAAGTGCCCAAACAATATTGCAAAAAAAAAGTTGCCCGATAAAATTGCTCAAAAAGTTGCCCCATGTATCATCAGCATAATACACCTGATATGATTGCCTCACGAAGCTCCATGGGGCAGAGGACTTAACTCTCAGAGATGAGAGGGGGACCCAGACACTTTTCCTGGCTTGCTCATAGGAGAACCTCAAGAGTCTGGGAAGCACTGCCAAGCTCAATGACAGAAGCAGCCTAACAGGGAGGCAAAAAAGGCCTAAGAACCTGATATGACTGCGCACAGAGAAGAGAACAGAGTCCTTAGCTCACATGTTCCATCTGAGACTGGTAGCTTTATCAGGCATTATTTGAAGAAAATTTTCTAAAGAAGGTTCTGAACCTTCTAAAGGTTTCCTTCAGAGAAACAGTGATATAAAAACTTTGATTTTGAAATACACAGTGCTCATGTTTGTTTAACAAAGTCAAAGCCTTTTGGAAAATCTATTGGTTGTGGTCAGTTTTGATAATGTAGTGACGATGTATGATATTTGAGTCACCACAAATAAATCAATGCATGGGAAACACCTCAGCACAACAACCTGAGCCCAATGTATGCCTGCTCATCACCTTAACCTCAAGTTGGGGTAGAATTAAATTAATGCCAATGCTCAGCCTTTTGTTTTTTTGAACCCCCTCCATCACCTCACGTACCCCAGTTTGAGAACCCCTGGTTTATACCGTTCTCATGTTAAAATACAGTACCTTGGTGTAAGTTTGACCTATGCCTCCTGAACAGTGGTCATCTATTGATTTACTTGAATATATTGATATTATTTATATAATTTTCTTCATTTGCTCTCTTTAACCAGTAATTTTCTTTATATATTTTCTTCTTCTTTCCCTTTTTCCTCATTTTCCTCCTTATTCGCTTTTTTTTAACTTTATATACACACAAGATATAATTATTTTTGTGTTTGTTTTATTGTCAGACTTGCTTTATATTTACAACACTGTTTTGTCCCATTTTGTACTGTTTTTCTGTATGTCCTACATTGTCTTCTTCTACAAAAAAATGGTAAATTAAAGGAAATTTGCATGAAAAAGTATCATCTGATGAATTAAATGTTTTTTGACATTTCAGTGTGGATGAGAAACTTTTGAAAAATGCTTGAAAACGCAAGTGTGGATTCATATAGGTGTAGCCTAAGTGTTTTTCCTTGTTTTATTTGCTTACCAAATACTTTAAATGAACATGTAGACAGCATGCAGTAGCCAAATGTAATTACTCACATTTCAAGGTTTGCTTTGTGCCAAATAAATTATTTTCTTAGTACTTTTGCATAATTAGCCAAAGTGCTATAAATCAATGGTTTTAATATTAGAAGCAGATAGCCTACTAGGTTTAATGTTACAATGTTTGGTTAAGGCTAATTCCATATTATTGTTGATTTAAATGCATGATGTCATAATAACAAATGCTCTGAGAATAAAAACCAACCTGTTTGTTCCTCAGTATCTTCATGTTTGACTCTAAATGTTTCTTCACTCATGTCTTCACTCTCCTCTTTAATAAACACCATCTGTGTTTGTTCCTCAGTATCTTCATGTTTGACTCTAAATGTTTCTTCACTCATGTCTTCACTCTCCTCTTTAATAAACACCATCTGTGTTTGTTCCTCAGTATCTTCATGTTTGACTCTAAATGTTTCTTCACTCATGTCTTCCATCTCCTCTTTAATAAACACCATCTGTGTTTGTTCCTCAGTATCTTCATCTTTGACTCTAAATGTTTCTTCACTCATGTCTTCACTCTCCTCTTTAATAAACACCATCTGTGTTTGTTCCTCAGTATCTTCATGTTTGATGAATGTTTCTTCAATCTTCATGTCTTCACTCTCCTCTTTAATAAACGCCATCTTTATAATAGTGTTTCACATGGATCTCTGTTGATTCTCCAGGAGTTTTTTCTGTTTGAACACTTTGTCCTGTTTAATATAAGAATTATTAATAGAAAGAACAATCAATGCAAACTAAATCTCTATCTGTATCTAAAACAGCTGCACTAGTAAGACAGTCAGAGTTAAAAGACTTCTATATAAAATAATTTATAATACAAATTACACCGGTTTATATTCAAGTAGACGATTTTGATCTTTATTTGATCTTTATTTATTATTTATCATATTTAATATATTACAGTCTCATGAAATCATTCTCGGTTGTGATTCACTCGTTTGTGTTTGTTGTCGTTTGTAGTCCGCGTGCCGCTGAATCGAATCACTGAATCATTTCACAAATGATTCGATTCAAATGATTCGGATTCTGAGTCTCTCACTTCTTATCATCACACGATTGATTCATGATATAGAGAGCGAAACGGAACGCACTTCTGTTATTAAAGGCTTACGTTTAAGTTACACTAAATAACGCATGATAACGTTATATTTGATAATGATGCATTTATTTTACACAGCTTATAAAAACGCCTTCAACAGCGTGCATTGACTTAAAAACGTTAAAACCACAAACCTTTCTTCTCTTGAAAAACAACAGATGAGGAGCGCAGCGCATCTTTATGTCGTCACATCATCAGAGCAAAATAAAAGTCCCATTGGTGCACTTCTCTCTCGAATCACAAATATATCATAGAAATGTTGATTGTAGAACAGAATTTTGTACCCTTATGATGATGCATTTCTAAAGTTAATAACATCATAAACCTAGAATTAGTTTTCTCTATTTTTAATGTGCATTTAAAACACTATACTTTCTTATACAGTATACCTTGACATTAAATTCACATTAATCTAGTTAATGCTGCTATGTAACTGTTACAAAGGGGTTGTGATGGCAAATTTGATCTATCACTCTTTTGACTATTGTAATCAATCTCTTGTTATTTAGTTTGTTTGTGTATTTATTTATTTATTCCTCTTTTGGAAAGTTACTGAAACACTGTCAGGGATTTTATTTTTATTTTGCTATCGAGGCAAATGAGGACACAAAAATATATATGTGTCGCAGTTTCTATTTACTACTACAAAGGTTTATTTATTGTGAATGTTATTGAAATATGATTAAAATTTCCAAAGATTGTCTTTTTTTAAATGTGCATATAATCTGTGCTAAAATTATTATATAAAATATATATAAATATATTTTATATATTAATTATATAAATATTATTAGATATAAATGATAATATGGTCTGTATTTGATCTTACTTATTTCAGTGGTAATGTTCTTTTATGTTAGCAATTTTGTTTAAAAAAATTTTTTTCCAGTGTAAAGGAATATGCTTCATTGATTTACCTTTTCAGTTTTTTAATTGGCACAAACATGCAAACATATTCAGCTGTTACTCCATATCTTCTTTTATCAACAGTGAAAAGTTCAGATAATAAATACACAAACAGTTTATTAGCAACTTTACATAAGTACATCTATCAGAAAAAAAGTAGGTTATGTTGTTTTAATGTTATGATTTTAGTGAAGATATATGTTTTGAGAACAAAATACCTTCAATACATCTTGATAGAGCTGGGGCCTGATGTATAAACGTTGCGTACGCACAAAATGGGCATAGAAATATGCATGCAAATTTTTCCACGCACATATCGGGATTTATAAAAAATAAACTTGCCGTAAATAAGTGCGCAGCGTAAGGATGCTCTTGACCGTGCATGTGTATGTGCATGTGAGTGTATGTGTTTTGGCGACACCAAATGGCCCAAATAGCAATAACGACTTGTTAGTCATGGTAAAATCATGCTAGCGACTTGTTAGTCATGCTAAAATAATGCTAAAATCATGCTAGCGACTTGCTAGTCATGCTAGAATCATGCTAGCGACTTTGCTAGTCATGCTAAAATAATGCTAAAATCATGCTAGCGACTTGCTAGTCATGCTAAAATCATGCTAGCAACTTGCTAGTCGTGCTAAAATCATGCTAGCGACTTGCTAGTCATGCTAGAATAATGCTAGCGACTTGCTAGTCGTGCTAAAATAATGCTAAAATCATGCTTGCGACTTGCTAGTTGTGCTAAAATCATGCTAGCGACTTGCTAGTCGTGCTAAAATCATGCTAGCGACTTGCTAGTCGTGCTAAAATCATGCTAGCGACTTGCTAGTCATGCTTAAATCATGCTAGCGACTTGTTAGTCATGGTAAAATCATGCTAGCGACTTGCTAGTCATGCTAAAAATCATGTTAGCGACTTGCTAGTCTTGCTTAAATAATGCTGGCGACTTGCTAGTCTTGATAAAATCATGCTAGTGACTTGCTAGTCATGCTAATATCATGCTAACGACTTGCTAGTCATGCTAGAATCATCCTAGCGACTTTGCTAGTCATGCTAAAATAATGCTAAAATCATGTAGCGACTTGCTAGTCATGCTAAAATCATGCTAGCGACTTGTTAGTCATGCTAAAATCATGCTAGCGACTTGCTAGTCATGCTAAAATCATGCTAGCGACTTGTTAATCATGGTAAAATCATGCTAGCGACTTGCTAGTCATGCTAAAATTATGCTAAAATCATGCTAGCGACTTGTTAGTCGTGCTAAAATCATCCTAGCGACTTGCTAGTCGTGCTAAAATCATGCTAGCGACTTGCTAGTCATGTTAAAATCATGCTAGCGACTTGCTAGTCATGCTTAAATCATGCTAACGACTTGTTAGTCATGGTAAAATCATGCTAGCGACTTGCTAGTAATGCTAAAAATCATGTTAGCGACTCGCTAGTCTTGCTTAAATAATGCTGGCGACTTGCTAGTCTTGATAAAATCATGCTAGTGACTTGCTAGTCATGCTAATATCATGCTAACGACTTGCTAGTCATGCTAGAATCATGCTAGCGACTTTGCTAGTCATGCTAAAATAATGCTAAAATCATGCTAGCGACTTGCTAGTCGTGATAAAATCATGCTAGCGACTTGCTAGTCATGCTAGAATAATGCTAGCGACTTGCTAGTCGTGCTAAAATAATGCTAAAATCATGCTTGCGACTTGCTAGTTGTGCTAAAATCATGCTAGCGACTTGCTAGTCGTGCTAAAATCATGCTAGCGACTTGCTAGTCATGCTAAAATCATGCTAGCGACTTGCTAGTCATGTTAAAATCATGCTAGCGACTTGCTAGTCATGCTTAAATCATGCTAGCGACTTGTTAGTCATGGTAAAATCATGCTAGCGACTTGCTAGTCATGCTAAAAATCATGTTAGCGACTTGCTAGTCTTGCTTAAATAATGCTGGCGACTTGCTAGTCTTGATAAAATCATGCTAGTGACTTGCTAGTCATGCTAATATCATGCTAACGACTTGCTAGTCATGCTAGAATCATCCTAGCGACTTTGCTAGTCATGCTAAAATAATGCTAAAATCATGTAACGACTTGCTAGTCATGCTAAAATCATGCTAGCGACTTGCTAGTAATGGTAAAATCATGCTAGCGACTTGCTAGTCATGCTAAAATTATGCTAAAATCATGCTAGCGACTTGTTAGTCGTGCTAAAATCATGCTAGCGACTTGCTAGTCATGCTAAAATTATGCTAAAATCATGCTAGCGACTTGTTAGTCGTGCTAAAATCATGCTAGCGACTTGCTAGTCGTGCTAAAATCATGCTAGCGACTTGCTAGTCATGTTAAAATCATGCTAGCGACTTGCTAGTCATGCTTAAATCATGCTAACGACTTGTTAGTCATGGTAAAATCATGCTAGCGACTTGCTAGTCATGCTAAAATCATGCTAGCGACTTGCTAGTCATGCTAAAAATCATGTTAACAACTTGCTAGTCTTGCTTAAATAATGCTAGCAACAGCATAGCAACACCTTAGCATCTATTCACATTCAAACTATTTATATCTTCTAACTATTTATATCTATAAATCTATCTATTTTCAAACTATTTATATCTATCTAGCCTATCTATCTTCAAACTTTATTAATCAAACTAAAACTATTTCAAACTGAAAACCTTTAAACTTTCTTTAAACTAAAAGCTTTTAAAACTACTTAAAACTTACTGGCTAGGCTTTCTCAAGCCAACTTAAAGTTTGCTAACAAACTTTTTATCTAGTTTTTTATTATTGATTGACAGACAGCACCTTTACCTTTTATAGATGTTGGTTTTGGTAATATTTGTACAAATTAGTGAATATGAATTTCAATGTAATTGTATAGGCCCCCTAGAAAAAGATCGGGACGGCCCCCATCCCCTTGGCCCGCTTCAAATTTCCAGTTCGATAATCCGGCCCTCAAATGATCTAATTGAATAGCCCTGAACTACACCATTAACCATCCTCTACAAGAGAGAAACACAGAATAACTAATTAAACTCAATTAAGAAAAAACATTGACGTTATCATGTGACCAACGATGTTATAACAAGTGCAACAACTTAACATATAGCGACAGGTTTAATTCATCTTTCTATAAATATTTTGATATTGATGAAATTTGTTCATTTTGTGGTCATGTTGAATTAACAGCTGTTCTTTTATTGTGATTGTAGTATAACAGATACGTTTTGGGTTCATTTAGGTTTTTGTATTTTTTTATTCTTAAAGAAATATTTTTTGTCAGGAAAACCCAAATTCTTTATTTTTTGAAAAAGTTATTTCTTTTGTTTTGTATTAAAAATTGTTTATCCACACACAAAAATAGTTTAAATTGTTGAATTTCTCTTTTCATCCCTGAGGCTTATCAATAACAAAAATAAATCCAATTTTTGATAAACGATGATGTGAATATTTTGATTATTCAGAGATATTTAATCATATTTCCCCGTGTATATAATTGCAAACTAATAGTTGTTTTTAGTTTTTCTCATTATGATTGTTTATTGTTAAAGATAAATACCATCTTTCCCTGAGCCTGTAATTGTTAGGTTAGTTAGGTAGTATTAGTAATAAAATGAAAATAAGCACAACAGCTGCTCAAACACCTCATAGCATCAGTAACACAACAACCCTACCTAGTACATCTTCCTCCATGTTTGCAATATCTGCACAAAGAAGAAGTGGATCAGCTGCTTGAAGATCTTGTGTTTGGAGGTGTTTTTTGAGGATTTTACACTCAAAAAAATGTAAGTATTACTACTTAGAAATTAAGATTACCTCAGAATGCACTGCTTATAATAATGATAACCTATATTATAAATAATTATAATGACCTATAATTATTTATATTTTTTAGTAAAATAAGCAGGTTTTTTTAATCAAGTAATTAATTAATACATATGTTAATGAAACTTATATTTTATTTACTGATAACAACATGGACATATGAGTAAAATAATAAAGTAACCATGAACTTAAATAAAGACACATGGAACAAAGCTTTATTCAGACATATTGGTATTTTAGTCTTTCTCTAGATGCTCTCGCTGGCTCTTTGGTCTCTGAGGATGAAGAGACCACAGCATCATCTGGTCCAGATGAGACAAAGAGCGGGTGGAGTGATGGAGGGTCTCATCGATGGCACTTGACCATTTCCAGGATGCTGCTGTGGACTTCCCTTTTCTCGATGCACACACCAGTTTGCAGCAGATATTTCAGATCATACAAAGATGTACAAATACAATACAAAAGTTGTCATTTTAACAGCACAATTTCATTAGATCTCTGTATAAGAATTAACAAAATTACCAAACTTTATTTTAAGTTACAGATTTTACTTTTTTCCCCACAAATGCTGCTGTCACCTTTCCTTTCAGGTCCTGCTCCACCGCAAAATATCTGCAACAAAGGCACAGAAATCTAGAATCAGAAAAGTGATTAAAGTTTTTTTTTTATTATTAATAAACTGCAACTTAAGGTTTAAATAGATGTCTGTAGTGTACTCACTCAAAGCCTTTGATGGCAGCACTGCTTCATCAGTCACTCTGCACCAGACAAGCATACTTGTCTCATCTGTCCCTGAAACATCCACACAAGATTCAGTTCCCTCTGATTCATGTGCTCAATACTACATTTATGAGGTAGCTGTTGTGTTCATTGGCTTTTTATCCAATACAAATGCTCCTGAATTTATAAACAGTACTATTAGACAAATTAAATAGATAACTCATGTTTAGTTACTATATGTACATGTGTTTATTTACATTACATTAATCTAAAGCAGTGTTGACAACAGAGAATTCTACTTAAACTCACATAATGTCCATCACTCGTTTAGATGTCTGTTTAGTGTTGTGATGTGCTCATTTAATTCTCTCAGAACATGTTCCTGTCAGTTGTTAAACATTTAGTAATCATCTTTAAGATGCTATGGTCGCTATACGTAATAAAAACGTTTTTTACAGAGAAATCACAAATATACTTCAACGTTACACGTATTGACACTTTATGCTAATCAGCAGTTTACGATACAGTAGCTCAACAAATACGATTTTAAGACAGGGAACCGTGTTTTGGTTTATAATACTCACATGTGTAAACACTCTCGTTGCGGTTCCCAATACCGCTCGATGATGACGTTTTGGCCTCCTGGGATTGAAAAGTGTGCATCAGATGAACACTTCAGAATCTGGGCTGAAGCAGTAGGACATCCGGGGATTTCTCGCCTACTCTTTTATGAATACTGAGGTTTCGAACGTACTTCTTTCTTCACATACTCTTTTTTTCCTACTATATAGTAGTTAAGTAGGCATATTCGGACACACTTTAAGTATACGTACGCCCGAATCTCGCGAGAATTAGTGCATTCGCCTACTGATTCTCGCCTACTCTTTTATGAATACTGAACATTCAAACAAACTTTTTTGCTCGCCTACTGCTTTTTGCCTACTATATAGTATGGAAGTATGCGGTTTCGAACGCAGCCGGTAAGAACAAACAGAACCTATCACTTACTCTACTACTTCCTGTTTTAGCTAGTACAGATTGAGCTACACGTTTCCCTCTAGTGGCAAGTATGAACATGTCAAACAGAAGACTCTGACAAAACCTGTGACAGACAGTGACTGTTACAGTACTGGCTGAGAAGGATCAGGTTTGGACACCCTGGTATAGGCTCTAGAATACATGCTTTCCATATCTACATGTTTTGATGTTAATTGTTTTGTGCCACTAAACTGGGGATAACTTTTATTCCTTTTTTTCCACCTTAGACCTAACAGCGCTGAAAGAGGAGAGAGAAGATCTGAATGAATCTGAAGAGAAAGATCAGGTTTTTTGTTCCTTACAGTCTGAAAAGACTTCTAAACAAAAAAGAGCTCAAACTACAGGAACTAGGAGTTATTTTTCTTGCGTTCAGTGTGGAAAAAATTTCACTCAAAAAGGAAGCCTTAAAACGCATATGAGTATTCACACTGGAGAGAAGCCGTACACTTGCCAACAGTGTGGAAAGAGTTTCATCCTAAAAGGACACCTTAACAGACACATGATGATTCACATTGGAGAGAAGCCTATTACCTGCCAACAGTGTGGAAAGAGTTTCATTCTAAAAGGATGCCTTAACAGACACATAAGACTTCACACTGGAGAGAAGCCTTACACATGCTCTCAATGTGGAAAGAGTTTCGCTCAAAGTGGAAACCTTAAAGTCCACCAGAAAACTCACACCATCCCACATAGCAATTGACATCTGGCCCAGCTCTGGGCCAAGCAAAGCAGTTACACTCGGCCCAAATGCCACAAAGAATTACGGCCCTTGTGCGGCCCAAATCTGCAATACAGCCATGAGCCACACATGAGCCATAACTGGCCCAAATCTCAGCCAAATGGTAACTTATAACCAGCCCTGAACAGGGCCAGAACGTGTTTTAATAGTGCTACCCAATCTCAGCCTTCAGTCAACCAGATAGAGACCACCCTGATATCAAGCAACCATTGAATCAATGTCAGAAATGGTTGATTTGTCAATGTTAATGACATTGAATTAATATCACCCGCTATTAATGCTAAAAAGAATGTTAAAATTTCAACAAATCACCATTATTGTGATCAGTAATAGCTTTAGTTGGGCTCTTGACTATTACTTTTTGTTAATATAACTGTCTTTTGGATCTACAATAGTGTTTCAGTATAAACACTGAGGCCAAAAAAAAAGTAAAAAAAAAAAATGCAGTTGGAGCAGATTACTATTTGTGATGGTGTCAATTAAGTTAAAGAAACTAAAGCTGATAAATAATACTGAATAAAATTGATGGTCTTTCATTACTGATGTAAGTGTTCTTTATCACAAATGTAAAAATTCTGTGGTAATGTTAAGTAAGATTTAGACATCAACACTTGTCATGCAAACCACATCAATGGTGACAATCATAAAGCTAATTCAGATAAACAGATCAACTGCAATGCATGCTGGGAATCATGAATGAGTTTTGTACTATGTTAATACCCATTAATATGCATTTCTGCATAAAAATTTGTTTTGCTGAATGTCACCATTGTTGAGTTGCATACGCTGATTCTTGATGTGTTTTTTCCCGGTTAATTTATGTACGATATCTGGACCCCTGCTAAAATTTGTCTCAAAAAAAAACCAACGACGTATAAATTCAAACACACTTGTGAACAAATATTTAAGCAAGCTCACCAAGATTGCAATTACTATCATCATCTGCTCCCAGCAGATTTTAGCTTTCATTGTCTTAACCAATGTATTTTAGCACATTGTTACAAAAGACAATGAAAATCTAACATTAGAGTCAAGAGTCTAACTACAGCAAAAACTGATCACAACAATGGTGGTTTGATAAATTTTCAACATAAATAGCGGATACAAAAGATTCATAAATCAACCATTTCTGACATTGATTCAATGGTTAATTGCTATCACTGTGGTCTCTGTGGTTGACTAAAGGCTGAGATTGGGTAGCACTATTAAAACATGTTCTGGCCCAGTTTAGAGCTGGTTATAAGTTACTATTTGGCTGAGATTTGGGCCAGTTATGGCTCACATGTGCCTCATGTCTGTAGTCCAGATTTGGGCCGCACACGGGCCGTAATTCTTTGCGGCATTCGGGCCGAGTGTAACTGCTTGCTTGGCCCAGAGCTGGGCCAGACGTCAATTGCTATGTGGGATGGAGAGCCCTTTTACCTGCCAGTGGTGTGAAAAGAGTTTCAATGAAAAAGGAAGCCTTAACAGACACATGATGATTCACACTGGAGAGAAGCCTTACTCATGCAAACTGTGTGGAAAGAGTTTCAATGAAAAAGGAGCCCTTAAAAGGCACATGTTTGTTCATACTGGAGAGAAGCCTCACACATGCAAACAGTGTGGGAAAAGTTTAAGTCTAAAAGGAAGCCTTGAAAGGCACATGAAAATTCATAATAGAGAGAAGCCCAACAGATCCTCTTAGTGTAGAGTGAATTTAAAACAAAATGTATAGAATGGAACTTTCTCATTCAAATGTAAAGCATTATGTTTTGTCCATAGTACACTTTAAGCTCAGTCCAACACAATACAGCTTGTTGACACGGTAATGCATAAAAGAGTAAGGAATAATATGGATGTGTTTGCTCTGTTTACAATGTAAGAACTTCACATTTGTATCATGAATTGAAAAGAGATCTCACAGAAGGTGCTGATTTTGGTTGAAGCACAATAAAGGACATTGTTCGCATTTTTAACATCACCGTTTCGGGTTACAACTACAACCCTTGGTCCCTGAGAAAGGGAAGGAGACACGAGGACATACAGAGACAGGCTCCTCCCTCCGTCGTCTCCACCTTGGACTCTGTTAATCATTTTCCTCCAGGATGTCCATTCTCCTCCTGTTGTTCCATCAGTGCAAGGATTGGCCTTCCAGAAGGGGGATGATATGCCAGGAATATGGACCTGTTTTTGTTTCTGTGTGCCCTTTTTTGGTTGCGTTCCTTTCCTTTATTCCAGTTAGTCATTCTGTGCACCCGTGTTCCCCAGTTACCCCTTATATTAAAATCAAAGTCTGTGCATTCTGTCTCTGTTGGGTCTCTATCGTAAAATACGTCTGTCTTCCCTATTTCCTTGTGTGGCTTACCCTGTGTCTTTGAACTTTAATAAACTCTGTTCCTTTGATCTACGTCTCCCTCGTTCCTCCCAGCACAGTATCGTGACATTAGTGTGTTCAAGTATTGGAGCAATTTTATTAATCACTGTCACACCCCCGTCAACCACAACACACTACACCACATCCAGCATTCAGTGCACTATAGCAATGCAAGGGGCCTAGTAATGAGTTCAATTTGTGGTGTCCGAGACAAATTAGTACTGCTCATGAAGAACACACTGCCAGATTGAAATACACAGAATGATGTCACAATGACAGAGTCATTATTATAAAAAAGAATGTTTGAAATCTTTGATCTTCAATTGAAGCTTCTGAATGACTCTTGTGCAGATTTAAGCCTCAGATTTCTCTTCTAAACACTCACTCTAGTAAAAGTTTTCTTCCCACTAACGAGGAAGCACTAGGGACCAGAAATAAATTCTAGGGCCGCCAAATTTTTTGGCTGGTTGGTGGGTGCAGGAGGCCCCTTTAGTGTCCTAAATGCTGGGTGTGGTGTAGTGTGTTGTGTTTGGTGGAGGGTGTGATACAGTCATTGACAAAAGAGGTGCGGAGCTGTATTCTCTCCAATCAAATAAACAGTAATGGTTTATAGCAGAGGTCCCCAAACTAAGGCCCGCGGGGCCGAATGCGGCCCACCCCCACATTTGAACCATATTTTGAAAAAAAAAAAAATTAAAATTAGAGGTTGTAAATATGTTTTACTTTTATCATATCGGTATTTGATTATAAAGGTTGGCTTTCAAACTAAAATTTCCCTCAGTCATTATCATATAGCCTAATTATTTGTTAACTTCACCTACAGATTGGTACATTTAACAAACTGTGTCATCGCAATTGAACAGGTGATGCGTGAGGCAGCTAGAAAATTCAGAGCGATGACAAAATGACACAATAACATTTAAGGTGAAACTTGCACTGCTTGTGGGACAGGTGCGAAAGCAAGACTTCACTCATCTCCCAGTTACCCAAAGTTTTCCAGCTGAGAACCCAGTGGCCCCATTTCCAGTTGAAAAGTCTGTGGAAGTGCTGAAAATGATGAAGGCAGAGTTTGACGTGTGATTAAAAAAACACAGTGGATTCTTGAATCGATTTTGCTTGACAAGCCTCTCAAGACTGGAGTTCTCTCGGTTGGTTGTTCATCTTTTTCTTCCACACTGTTTCCTTCCACTCAACTTTCTGTGAACATACTTGGATACAGCACTCTGTGAACAGCCAGCTTCTTTTGTAATTAATGTTTGTGGCTTACCCTCCTTGTGAAGGGTGTCAATGATTGTCTTCTGGACAACTGTCAGATCAGCAGTCTTCCCCATGATTGTGTAGCCTAATGAACCAAACTGAGAGACCATTTTGAAGGCTCAGGAAACCTTTGTGGGTGTTTTGAGTTTATTAGCTGATTGACATGTCACCATATTCTAATTTGTTGAGATTTGTTGTGAATTGGTGGGTTTTTGTTAAATGTGAGCAAAAACCATCACAATTAAAAGAACCAAAGACTTAAACTACTTCAGTCTGTGTGCATTAAATTTATTTAATACACAAGTTTCAAAATTTGAGTTGAATTACTGAAATAATTGAACTTTTTCATGACATTCTTATTTATTGAGATTCAGCTGTATATCTTTTGAAAATAAATTATCAGTTGTCAGTGTGGTGCCTAACAAAATAAACTATCCTAGCATTAAAAGGTAGAATAAATAAATAATTAAAAGTAAAATCATAATAAAATACTACTACTACTAGTAGTAGTCAGTCCGGCCCATCTGTCTTCCTTTAATAAACCGACTGGCCCCCCATTAAAGAAAAGAAAAATATGTGGCCCTCTCAGAAAAAAGTTTGGGGACCCCTGCTCTGGCGTGATGTGTGGACAGCAGTATGCACATATTAAGATGTCCTGCAGAGTCTTGAAGAAGATGGCCAGCTGGATATCTAAAATACACTACACATCTTCCTCGTCCACTTTGTGTTTTTACCCCATCTCCGCAAAGACTTGCAGACATTTGTAGAGGACAGGAACCATCACCCCCTTCACACTGAGGGAAATATGAGCCCCCAGCAAGTGTAGGAGGTGGGACTTCTACATAACAACATTCACAAGCCTGATAATGTAGAGGTAGGAATGATTTTCATTTCTCTCATTTATGATGATACAGATAGTGTGCAAATGTAATTCGATTTTTGTAATGATTAAATGCTTAATCCCTAGGATGTGGATGTTGACATAGACTGGGAGAGTGCCATCTTCCATGAGGAATCATTTACACAATGTGGAGTTGATTTTACTCATGTCATTGTTTCTGTCCTTAGAGTGGTGATATTTAGTATAACAGCACTGTGATGGTTCACATTTTATATCACTTTGCTTGCCTGTTCATCGCTAATAGTTTAATTTTTTCAAACAGTACTCTTTTTACAGAGTACACATACTCTTACATCATTCATTCCAAATGAATTATTATAGGTCATGGGTCAGAGGGAGAAGCAGATTTATTAGATAAGACAAGGATCAAAAGACAGGAGTCTTACGCATTATAAAAGAACGGCCTTGCTTGATTGATTTACTTTTTTTGTGACATCTAGTGACAACACCTGGTGACGTTTTGTGCTGCTAATTAGCATTTTGCAGAAGAGCAGACAAACGTCTTGCTAAAGTGGTGAGTAAATATTTCATAATCAAACATAATATGGCTTGAAAATACCATTTTACACATATAATGAATTGACAATCTGTCTGCTAATCTTCAACATTTTTTACTGTAAACTATACTTATAAGGATCTAAAGTAGTCAGCATTTAAAGTGGATCAAAACCTTTCATCAAAGATGTCCTAAAACCAAAACAATACTCATTCTTGTCTTACGACGACTTTGATTAACTTTTTTGATTCCCTTTTAATGTAGAGTACATTTACATTACATTTATTCATTTAGCAGACGCTTTTATCCAAAGCGACTTACAATTGGGAATACAACAAATAATTCATCCTAAGGAGGCGTACTATATTGCAGGAGTACTATATTGCAATGATATGATATCTTGTGGCACAAGATCTTGTGATTTCCAAGTGGTTCAATTTGGGCCTTGAAAAATAAAAAGAGGAAGCAACCAGATAATAACAAAGTGCAACTTTACACTGTAATTATATAAGTACGTGACAGATTTCACTGCCTGTAAATTTGGGCCTATGTTGACCAGTCATTGACATGTCTACTCATTTGGCCCTTAGAAGAATAAAGTTCCTTATTAATAAAGTGCAGAATATCTCGTTAACTATGTGCCATACACCAATCGATTCTCTGCAATCACGCTTCCCTAAATTATATTTGGAGGCCGATAGCCGATATATAGGCTGATAAATATTTCTTTCTGAGAATAATTGCAAAAACAACAGGCAAACACATACAGTGAACAACTGATTTTATTTTAAAACTCTAAGTTCAAAAAAGTTTGAATAGATCTCTGGTCTATAGTTACTATTCATTTCTATGGCCAACTTTATTTGACATAAAATTCATTGCTTGACAAAAAAACAAAACATAAATAAAGCAACAAAGTCACTGAACACCATTAGTTGCATAATCAAAATATGAATCAAACAAAAACATTTGCAATATCTAAATAAAATGTTAATTCTGATACAGCAGGACTTCAGGGCTCACAAAATTTCAAAATCTCTGGTAGCCCTTTGGGCAGGTACTCTTCAGATTTTGGAAGCCCGAAAATTATTTTAACTTCAATACACAAATATCAACAAATATCAAGGACTGAATTCTGCAGAATTTTTAAATATCAATTTAAGGCGATGTTTGACCCTTGTAAAGAGCTGCACAAGTAAAAAAAAAACAGTATGAGTGTGGTTGGACGATGTACGGAAATATTAAGCCATAAAATGACAAAAAAAAAAAAAAAATCGTATACAATGGCATTTCAGCCTTTATACCATTAAAAGGGATTAATCAAGTTTCTAATGTATTATATTTATTTAAAACATAAATATAAATGTCTTAATTGTTTAGATTTTTAGAAAGCACATTTACTTCTTTCACATTACAGCTCTATATGTTTGCTGCATAAAAACATGGGTCGATATTTGACTAAAAACAGCTAAAAATTTGGACGTGCAAATTAATTCTTTGTCACACTTTAGGAGCGCTTACATTTTAGTATCGGCTGTACACAACGCAGCATTATCGCTGTTTTATCAGCATGAAATGAAAATGCCGACGACACGTTTCTGAGGACAGTCGGTTCCCTTCAGATACATTCATATAAAGACATTAGTGCCGCGTTTTGACTTTAAAACGTGCAGCGTGCATATTTATTCAATGACATCATTGCCTCTTAAAAGTTTTATCCAGCCCTATAACAATTCTTGTCTTTCTGTCTCCAAATGTAAGGCTTCTTAAAATTATAATTAGCCCTCTTCTTTTACTATTTAACCCTTATGCGGTCTTCGGGGTATTATTTTTTTTTTTACCCCAAATGTCTTTTGCTAAAAATAAAAAAGTTATTTTTGTCCAAGAGTTATAAGACTTTGTAAAACTGTCAACACTTTCTGGATCTACAAATAAAAAATAAAAAAGTTGTAATGATAGCATGATTTTATGTTGGTGTAAAAAAAAAAAGTCACACTCATGGTCTTTGGGGTCTCTGCAACAAAATACAATTTTGTAACAAAATAATAGTTAATTTTTTTTTTTCTGTTTATAATGTTTTTAGGAGGATTTATGATATTTTTTAAATTTTATATAATTAATACATATTTTTATACACAATTTTTTGTATATATACTTTTTATTCAAAATTCACTTTATAAAAGACCCACGTCTAACTTTCATTCATGGGGATAACATGGATAATTTCACATGGTTTAGTTTAGGATTTTTGCACATCTTTTGGAAAATCCTGTTTTAAAGGGGAAAAAAATATATTTTACCACTAGATGGCTGCAGTGCTTTATGCTATTTGACCAACTGAAAGGTATCTTTTCACAAGTTTTTTTCAGTTGAGATCATATCTTCATATTATGAAATACACAGGACACACACAAATACATTTGTGAGACCATCAAAACTGCTCTATTATAATTTTTTCAAATAAAAAAAAACATTTGCTGTAGTTGCATTCTTATGTTCATATTGTGTACTGCTACTCAATATGTAATAGAACTTATTTGTTTCAGTGCAAAATAATGCTGAACTTTGACAAAAAATAAATTTCATAGTTAGAATTGTGACTTCATCATTTGTAGCTTTGAACTCAACTGAAACAATTTATGAAAAGATTTCTTTCTGGTGGGCAAATAGCAAATAGTGGAGCTCTGCAGCCATCTAGTGGTAAAAGTGATTATTATTTTTACTTTTAAAACTGTGATATGTCTCTTATTGTTCGGGGAGAGGGTTTTTTTCTTTTTCTCTCTCTCTATTATCTCACAGAGCCTGTGGTTGGATCGCGCTGTCGTCAATCATCAATCCTGAGTAACACCTGAAGGGCCAATCAGACGTCAATGGGCGCGTATAAAGACGTGGATGTGACGTGAGATCGGGAGGAGCGATTGCTTTTCATTTGTTTGCTCTCCCACGTTTGCTTGTCTTGCTCTCGTTTTGTTATTTCTGCTGAATTTGAATTATCGTGTGTTTGAGTTTGCTCTTGTTAAACTTTACTCTTGTTTTGATAATCCATTTGGACGCGTTTGCGCTGTGACTCGACTCTCAGTCCTACCTCGACACATGGTGATGGGACCAGCTCAGCATGTCACGTGACTTACATCTTACTACACGCAGGGTAAAGTTGTCTAGACACACTAGTTATCGAGCGGATGCCCATCTTTGTATTTATGTTTGTGAGTCAGAGTAGTCAGTGGCGTTTTACGCTGAAGATGTTATTTTCTTTCATTTCTTTTGTTTAGTTTAGTCTTGATTTGGGGCTAGTTAGAGGATTTATGTTTTATTATTTTCTTTCTTTTAGCACCGCTCTTGTCCCTCACTTTTGTTGTCTTTCACTTGTATATAATTTGTAAATAGATTATCGTTGGATTTCTTGAAGATATCTTGGGTTTATTGTTTATATGATTGATTGATATTATTCTTATTGAGAGCTATGTAAGTGTATAACAGAGAATCTCACTAAACGTAAAGTCTGAATCCGATTGTCTCTGTCTTATCTTTATTAGTTTCACACATCCACACTTCCAAAGCAGAGAAAAGTACTGAGCTTGATTGTTCTTTTTTTATCTATTTAAATTTTACCTCCCAAAACCCTAGATGCCAAAATTAGGGAGTCGTAACAACTGTATTTTCCAAAAGATGGGCAAAAATCTTCACCAAACCATGTGAAATGTGGGTCTTTTATAAAGTGAATTTTACATAAAAAAAAAAAAAAAAGTTTTTGTATAAAACCCATTTAAAAATATATTTATCTATTATTTATATTATATATATTTAAAAAAAATATAACTAACCTACTAAAAACTGCTAAAAACTTTAATAAACACAAAAATATTTTTATTTAAACTATTATTTTGGTACAAAATTACTTTTTGTTTAACGCGGTAAAAAAGAACCCCGAAATTCTCGAGTGTGATTTTAAAAAGAGGACAGGTTAACATATGAACAACTTTTTATGGCCTTAATTTGATATATTTGATTTTTTTTTTTTGTCAACTACTGGCCTAAGCCAGTCTTTAAATCTTGTGTCCTCCAGCCAGAGGTTCGAAATTTGCATTTCCCCAAATTTAATTTGCGCACGCATGATATCCCTCAGGTCCTACCTCTCAACGCATAAATAAATAAATCCATGCAAATTTTAGAAGAAAGGCCTGCACTTAACACAAATTGACAATGTATCTAAAAAAATGGTGTCGAAAATTTTATCCCTCGTCAGATGACGTTTATTACTTTTTAATGCCCTTAATTTTGGCTCATTTCATTTACTACCTTTTACAACCCCGCAGACACCATGGCAAACAAAGTAACTAAATGGCTGTTATGGTCCATCAATCTGTTAATTGGAGGAGCGGAAGTCCTCAGAAATAGCGAACTTTTAACAATTAATTGCGCAGCTCTAATGTAAACACTGCAAAATGTTGCGAGGATATTGTTACGTTTTGCGAGATCTGGTGTCACGAAATCCCGCCACATCCCTAGATGGCATGTCATGACGTGCACAGAATGCGCTTTTGTGTTGTGTGTGTGTGTGTGTGTGTGTGTGTGTGTGTGTGTGTATATATACATATATATATATTGAGACTTTAAATTTTTTCGGTAGTTACCAGCCCTACTTGTGACACAGAATGAGTTCGCAAATGATTTTTAAATTTTCTTTGATAGAAAAAACTCTCTTTACACCAAAGACATTTGTAAGGTTTTTCTCCAGTGTGAGTTCTCATGTGGACTTGAAGGATTTGTTTTTTGGAATATCTCTTTTCACACAGTTCACACGGGAAAGGCTTCTCTCCAGTGTGAGTTCTCATGTGTTCTTTAAGACTTGCGTTGACGACAAAAGCCTTTCCACACTTCAAGCAAATGAAAGGCTTCTCTCCCGTGTGAGTTCTCATGTGGACTGGAACGCTTGATTTTTGAGCAAATCTCTTTCCACACAGTTTACAGGCGAAAGGCTTTACTTTGGTGTGAACTCTCACGTGAACCGTGAGGTGTCCTTGCTTCCTCCAATTCTTTCCACAGTAAAGGCACATGAAAGGCTTTGTTTTTCTGATGTGAGTTTTGACATGTTGCTTAAGCTGTTTCCAGTCTGGGAAAACCATTTTGCATCTTTCACTTTGACATACGATCTTTTTAGAGTGAACTCTCATGTGCTGATAAATGTGTTTTTTGCATCTGAAACTCTTTCCACACTGACCACATATGTAAGGCTCAAGACATTCTTGAGTGGCATTTCCTGAGGAAGTATTTTCAGTCTTTATGGACATCTCTTCTGCTGCATTCATTTCTTGACTCTCCTCTTTCAGTGCCGTCATGTCTAAAATGAAAAAGACAAACACAAATGAACTCCAGCTCAATAGTACAAACAACAGACATCAAAATAAGTTGAAAAATCAAAGCATTAGAATCTAGAAAATAGAAAATTTTTGCTAGATCCTATATTAACCCGAAGGCAGTGTTAATTTAATTAACGAATCATTTGTGTCTAAATTTTTTCAACGAAAATGAAACAAAAACTCGTTTTGAATAACAAAAACTATGATGGAAATCTATTGACATTTTCCTCAACAAATAAAAACGAGAACAACGTAAAATGTACAGTACCTCCCATAGATGTGGCATTAGAAACACCCTCACATTAGCGTTAACTACCCTGGATAGCACACGTACATCACAGAGATGTCTATTTGACGTCTGCATTTACATCTGGAAGATGTATTTTTTAGATTGTTTGCTCATCTGCAATGCGCCTGTTGGACCTTTCTATCAGATGTCAAATAAACGTCTGTTAGATGTCTTTAAGATGTTTATGAATCAGAATGAATGTAAAACTGACAACTTACAGACATTGGCCAGACGTTTGCACACAGCAGATGCTTCCCAGATCAAGAGATCTTTTGTAACTTCATTGAAAGGTGATATAATAAAGTACCCAGATAGCACACGTACGTCTGCAAGTCTGTTAAAGATCTCTTGATCTGGAAAGCATCTGCTGTGTACAAACGTCTGGCAGATGTCTACAAGATGTCAGTTTTATATTCATTCTGATTCATAAACATCTTAAATACATCTAATAGACGTCTATTTGACATCTGATAGGAAATGTCCAATAGACGTATTGCAGATGAGCAAACTTTGTCTTGCAGATGTAAATGCAGACGTCAAATAGACATCTCTGAGATATATGTGTGCTATCAGGGAAGGATTTCTGATGATGATGATGACCGTTATAACACGTCATCACACTCTTGTGAAAAGGGTCCCTTAAGAGAAGGCTTCAACATTTCGTTAAATTTGATTCATCCATCCTCTATATTAATGTTCCAATGTGAGTACAGCATAATAAAATAATTTTTAACTGAACATCAAATTGTTTAATTAAGGTTTATACATGTTATTACAATTGTTTATACAAGTTGAAAGTAGGATCTTC